>NC_081407.1:124494676-124674676 GCF_030272615.1 Cryptomeria japonica
GTTTGTCTCTACCATGTTAAAAATGGAGTACCCTTACCTTGGGGAGAACCTTGGAGAAACAGTGGGGCTTCTTGCTTGTAGTGCTTACATCCTTGGTTCAAACCATAATTTACCTCAAATTTTTGGGGATGACCCTTTGGTGAAATGGTGGGGCTTCTTGCCTATAGTGCCTACAACCTAGGTTCAAACCCCCATGGGTTCGTCTCTACTGTGTTAAAAATGGAGTACCCTTACCTTGGGGAGAACCTTGCAGAAATAGTGGGGCTTCTTGCATGTAGTGCTTACATCCTTGGTTCAAACCATAATTTACCTCAATTTTTTTGGGATGACCCTTTCGTAAAATGGTGGGGCTTCATGCCTGTAGTGCCTACAACCTAGGTTCAAACCCCCATAGGTTCGTCTCTACCGTGTTAAAAATGGAGTACCCTTACCTTGGGGAGAACCTTGGAGAAATAGTGGGGCTTCTTGCCTGTAGTGCTTACATCCTTGGTTCAAACCATAATTTATCTCAATTTTTTTGGGATGACCCTTTGGTGAAATGGTGGGGCTTCTTGCCTATAGTGCCTACAACCTAGGTTCAAACACCCACGGGTTCGTCTCTACCGTGTTAAAAATGGAGTACCCTTACCTTGGGGAGAACCTTGGAGAAATAGTGGGGCTTCTTGCCTATAGTGCTTACATCCTTGGTTCAAACCATAATTTACCTCAATTTTTGGGGGGGATGACCCTTTGGTGAAATGGTGGGGCTTCTTGCCTGTAGTGCCTACAACCTAGGTTCAAACCCCCACGGGTTCATCTCTATCGTGTTAAAAATGGAGTACCCTTACCTTGGGGAGAACCTTGGAGAAATAGTGGGGCTTCTTGTCTGTAGTGCTTACATCCTTGGTTCAAACCACAATTTACCTCAAATTTTTGGGGGATGACCCTTTGGTGAAATGGTGGGGATTCTTGCCTATAGTGCCTACAACCTAGGTTCAAACCCCCACGGGTTCGTCTCTACCATGTTCAAAATGGAGTACCCTTACCTTGGGGAGAACCTTGAAGAAATAGTGGGGCTTCTTGCTTGTAGTGCTTACATCCTTGGTTCAAACCATAATTTACCTCAATTTTTTTGAAGCTAGCAAAAATGGCGATCGGGAGCAGTGGGTGCAGGAGCAGGAGCGGAGCAATCAACATGTGAATTCACAGAGATCGGGTGATTGAAACCTTTGACCAAGGATGAAAAGCGCAGGGGTATATTGGTTCATGGAGCTATGAAGCTGATATTTTCTTTCCTCTTAACACTTCAAGAGCCAGAACAACTATCCGGAATCAATCGTATGCCAGAACAAAGGAAAATTCACAGAGAGTCACTCAAACACGATCAAACAACATGCATATTGGAGGACATTCCAATCCCCAAATAAACCTTGGAAATCCATACTCGAATGGCAACCAATGGCCAATAAACCAGCAAAAATGGAAAGAAGACGGTTTCAAATGGAACAACAATGTTTGGTTCCACAATGCGGGGCATCCTACGTCGGAATTAGCATAAAATTGGCAACCAATCAGGAAAAATAATAATTCAGGAGAGGAACCGAGGCAATCCAATCCGATTAAGCATGATCGAAATAGAGGAAACCACTACTTATCGAGGGATGGGCGATTCAGGAAAGACATGAAGTCAAGAGCAGATCAGGCCAGAAATTGGAGATCTAACCTCCATTCTAACCCTACTTTGATCAAAAAAGGTATCCAGAATTCAGGGGCAAGAAACAATTTTCAACCTCTTGCTCTCAATCCAATCCGGTAAGAAAGACCTTTAGACCTACCATTTTTTTGGATGATAATAATATTAATATTGCTAGGTAAAATTTGTAAGATTTTTGCTTCTTTACCAAATGGGGAGGTGGAAAATGGGGAAAAGGATGCTTCGAAACTTGGTGTAGATTAAATTGGGGGGAAGACATAAACATCAATATCCTCCCAAATGGCTTTTACATGATTGAAATTATGAAAAAGGAAGATAAATGGAAGGCCATGAATAAGGGACCTTACTTTTTGGATGGAATTGAAGTCCATATTATTGAATGGCAGCCAAATTTCAATCCCCGGAATCATCACCTTCCTAGTAGTAGGGTATGGATAAGGTTCTACAATTGCCCCTCGGATTATTGGCATATAGATATAATTAAAGATATATGTAAAAGCCTCGGCACCTTCATTTATGTGGATGATATTCTGGAAGATAAGTTATGGGGAAGTTTTATCAGAGTCCGCATTAGCACTACGCATGTTTCTAAGATTCCTAAAGAAATAAAAATTATGGGTGCTAGAAAGGTATGGATTCAAAAAATTGATAGGGAAGACCAGCTACATAGCTGCCCTAAATAATTCTCCCTAGACCATGTGGGGCTAGACTGTGAAGTAACGGCTACAATACAAAAGAGCCACGACTGTATGCAATTTCCCATCGAGGAAGAGCTACAAACAAAATCACCTAAGGAAAATGATCCAATTCTTGATAAGGTAGATACTAGGGTCACTAAGAAAGATATGACCAATTTCCCACTTATTGAGGCTATCCCTGTTAATTCGGCACCTCCTTCTGTTGTACCCAAAATCAGGATTATATGAAAGGGAGCCCTCACGCATTACAAAACTTTCTAGAACAAACAAAAGTATTACAGACAAATATTGAATCTCAACTTGTAGCTTCGTCAAAATCGTATAGAATGGAAGGCCATTTGGAAATTAATGATACTATTAAACCCTCACAAGAAACCTCCATTGTAGAACCTCGGAACAAGGAAAAGAAGGAAACAGTTCTGGAGGAAGGAGAAATTGAATCCTCCGCCTCAGAATGGGAAGAAGATTTTGACCCAGATGCATCAATAATCATGGATATGACTATTAAAGGTTTTGAAAAAATGACCTCCATCATGAAAGAGCCAAATATAAAAACCAATGGAAAAGGGGGAAGGAAATCGAGGAAAACTATGCTGAAAATTGTTGGTTCAGCAAATGGGCAAAAAAAACTTAATTTAGGGAAGGGCATTACCCTTCCCCATGAACAATGAGACTCCTATTTTGGAATGTCAGGGGCATTTAATTAAGCATCAAATTGATGAGACTAAAGGAGATGTTTGGCTGTTGCAAGAAATTAAATGGAACCAAGATGAAATTGACAAAAGATTGAGGTCTTCGAAGCAATGGCATGGTTTGATAAGGCATTCTGAAGGTGCTTCAGGTGGTATGGGAATACTTTGGAATCCCATGACTGTGAAAGTATCGCTCATAGGAGAAGATAAATTCTGGCAACACTGTGTAGTAACCCATTTATGTAATAGCAAAAGTTTCAATTTATTCAATGTTTATGGACCAACAGCTAGCAATGAAAAGAGAAGATTATGGGATTTGCTAACTAACAAACTTCAGTCTATTCAGGATGGACTTTGTATTTTGGCCGGGGATTTTAATGCTATTTTGGTTGAATAGAAAAAAAGTGAGGCATAAAAAGTATTGGCACTACTCAAAAAGATTTTCAAAACTTTGTTGACCTGAACCACTTGATGGATATTATTCCCAAGAATGGATCCTTTACTTGGACTAATAGGAGAACAGGTTTCACTAATATTGCAGAGAGATTGGATAGGTTCTTGATGGCTGGAAATTGGTCGGGGCAAAATAGGCTGATAGAATCAACAATTCTTTCTCTAGTAGGCTCAAACCATTATCATATAAGCTTGAAGATCTTAAGGGGGCAATTATTGGGAGGTGCCCCGTTTAGATTTGAAAAGATGTGGTTTAGAGATCTAGCTTTACAGGATCTCATATCGTTGTGGTGGAATGAGCTAGAACTTGGTAATCATTCTAAGCTCTTCAAGCTAAATTAGAAACTCGGGTATATAAAGACAAAAGTCAAAGAATGGAATCTTAATCAATTCAAGGATATCCATAAGGAAAAAATCAGAATCACAACAGAATTGGAAGATGTGGCTAACTTCGTCATTAACTTAGGAATGGATGAGACTCTGTTCCAAAAAGAGAATAGCCTAAAATCTGATCTAAATGAGATCCTTTGAAGAGAGGAAATTCATTGGAGACAAAAATCCAAGGAACTATGGCTTAAAGAAGGGGATAGAAATAAAAGTTTTTTCCATAGATCTGCTATAGCCAATCGAAATAGAAACAGAATTTCAAAGATAAAAAAGATCAGATCGGAGCACTACTATTAATCAAGAAGAAATTTCCCAAGAAGCAATAAACTATTTTGAAAACCTCATGAACGGGGTTAGTCAGACTGACCAAGAAACAAAAGATAGAATCCTAAACTCAATACCTTTGTTGATCAAGGAGAGCTAGAATAATGAACTATTCAAAGTAATCACTATGGAGGAGGTCAAAAAAGCAACCTTCCAACTTAATCCGGATAGGAATCCAGGTCCAGATGGCTTCTCTGGAGCCTTTTTTCAATTTTTTGGGGACATTATTGAGCAGAATCTGTTTCAAGCAGTAGAGGAATCTCAGAAAAAGATGACTATGCTTGGAGCAATTAATCATACTTTGTTAGCTCTTATCCCAAAAAAGAAAAACCCAGAGAAAATGAGTGACTTTAGACCAATCTCTCTTTGCAACACAATTTATAAGATTGTGACAAAGATTATTGCGAATAGACTGAAGCCAATCCTAAATCAGGTCATCTCAGATGAACAAAATGGTTTTGCTCTGGGTAGGTCGATTGTAGAAGGAATAATTATTGCCGATGAAACTTTACATACGACAAGAAAAACAAATAATTCCTGCATGATACTTAAGTTGGATATTTTAAAAGGCATATGATATGGTAGATAGGGAATTATTAACTAGTGTTTTAAGGAAATTTGGCTTTTGCAAAGATTGGATTGCATGGGTTAATAACTGTTTAGCTTCCTCTAAATTCTCGGTGCTAATTAATGGTTCCTCACATGGTTTTTTCCCTGCATCAAAAGGAATTTGCCAAGGTGATCCAATATCTCCATTTTTGTTTATAATCATGGGTGAAGCTCTAGGAAGATCAATTAGAGCCCTTCAACTGGAGGATCGCTGGAAAGATGTCAAGGTGGCGAATTGGATTGAAAACTCAACACATTTACAATTTGTTGATGACATGATCCTTTTTGGAGAAGCAAGTAGAAGGGAGGCAAGAACAATTAAATCATGCCTGGATGAATACTGCAAAGCCTCGGGCCAAAAAATCAACTGGAGTAAATCAGAAGTCTTCTTTATCAATTCTAATCCGATACTACAAGGTATACTCTCGAGAATTCTGAATCGAAGAGTTGCAAATTTTCCAGGGAAATTTCTTGGAACACCCCTATTTATAGGAAGTAATAGGATAGACTATTAGAAGCATTTAATAGAAAAATGCAAGTCTAAACTTGAGATATGGAAAGGAAAATGGTTATCATCAGCTGGAAGGCTTATGATGATAAAATTTGTTCTATCAGCACTTCCTATTTTTTCAATGGAATGCCTAAGACTACCCTTGGCTATAGAAGATGAGCTGACTAAGATCATGAGGAATTTCTTATGGAATGGCTCAGAGGAAAAAGGAAAATTCCCTTTAATTTCTTGGAAAAATATCTCACAATTGAAATCAGCAAGGGGAGCTGGTATCAGACAAATCTCAATAATGAACCTTGCAATGGGAGCCAAATTGGTCTAGGAGATATGTAAGGGTGGAAGCCAGAAATGGGTGAGGATTCTCAAAATGAAATACCTAGACTCAATGGAACCCAAAAAGATACTCACAATTGCTAATCCACCACGAGGATCAGCTATTTGGAATTTCTTGCTAGATTGCAGAGATATTATCAATGATCAGGCCTCCTGGGAGATCAGAAATGGAAAAAGTCCATCCTTCTGGCATGATTCCTGGGGTGGTAAGGAAATCTTAAGCCATAATCCAGCGTTGCAGGCGGTATGGTTTTATCTCTAATGAGAATGGTTTTAACAAATGGAATTGGAAGTCTGTAGATCATCTAAGCCTTGATCAAGATTAGAAAGACTTATTCAATAAAATCATCAAGGAAAGAATAATATGTCCATCTCTTGAAGATGACATTATAAGATGGTGTGGCTCCTCAGATGGCAAATATATGGTTTGCTTCAGTTACAAGTTAAAAGAATTTGCAATAGGCAGGAAAGAATGGTAGGTAAATCTCTTTTGGCACAAACACCTACTACCTAAAGCAAGGTCCTTTACTTGGTTGGCCTTTCAAAAAAAGATCTTAACAGGGGATAGACTAAGAAAAATTGGAATCTTGGGACCAAGCATATGTGTCTTATGTTGTCAAGAAGAGGAAAATGCGGACCATCTCCTTCTGCATTGCGAATACACTAATAGATGTTGGTGGCATTTCATGGGGAAGCTAAAGCTGCAATGCCCATTTCCAAGAGGAATAGATGAATGGTTCCAGATATGGCCCAAAGGCAAAAAAAAGGCACTATTTGGAGATATTTATAACATCCTTCCCTCATTAATAATATGGGAAAATTGGAAGGAGCAAAATCGAAGAATTTTCCATGACAAAGAAATGTCACTAGTTTCCTTATGTGGGAAAATTGAAAAGAGTCTTATAGAACTAATGAATGAAGCATCTAAGTATAAAAATCTGAAACAAAATATGTATAAGAACTGGGATTCAAAATTAAAAATTTCTCTTCCAGACCTTGTAATTTTGGCCCTATTTGGAAATGGGAATCAACAAGCAGCTAGTAATCTGAGGTTGCATGTTAAGTGGGAACCTCCTGAGGTTGGGTGACTCAAAATAACTTTGATGGTGCTTCTTCTGGTAACCCAGGCCAGAGTGGAATCGGTTGTATTGTCAGAGATGCCCAGGGATTATGCATCAAAGAAATTGCAGAAGACATAGGCTTGGCAACAAACAATGAAGCAGAATTCAAAGCAGCTTTGCGTAGCCTGCAATTGGGGGTGGAATTAGGTATTCAAAAATTACATTTGGAAGGTGACTCTTTGAATGTCATAAATTCTATTCGTCAAAAATCAACTCCAAGTTGGCACCTCAATTAGTGGCTACGGCTGATCTTGGCACTGCTGGAGAAAGTGGAGGAGTTCTGTATTAGCCACGTATACAGGGAAGGAAATGTAGAAGCGGATAGACTATCTAAAACCACATTATGCAATGGTGACGACATCCCTGGCTCGTGACAAACTCATTATCAATTGACAGGAACAACCTTGCTAAGTAATGACTCGAGAATAAGGTTTTTGACAGCATGTTGTATTAATAATGACATAATCTCTGGGGCTTCGGCGATGGAGATGAGTGGATTCCAGACGACGATGGACATCCCAGAGAAAAAGCTCAATCGACAGCACACACTACCTATGGCAAAGAGTGTCCCATCATCTTGGATGCTACCCTAGCAGAGGAGCACAGTTCCCTTGACTCGAGCTCAGATGAGGAAGCAGCTCCTGACACTAGAGGTCTGAGCAGTGGTGAGGGCGAGGCTTCATGATTTCACTCCAGACCAGATTTCGGCTCCTTTGGTTTGTTTTTGTTAAAATAAGGGTCTATAATCCCCCCTGCGACTACTACCATGTTTATAATATGAAGAATAGGAATTAGTTAGATTATGAATATGACCATGGGCCTGCTATCTCTTTTTATAAAAATATATAGATACTTCTGTATTACAATTAGTGTGGTTTGCTAATTAGTGGATGGTTGAAGGCCACGGGCCTAGCTCTGTATTAACAATATTATCCAGCATTTTGTTAACAAGCATGCTGGTTTTTTTGGAGCTATGGTTGGGGGTTTTCTTCCCCTGGTTCTTTCCCCCTACCGCTCCTTTTTTAACCAGGTTGTAAATTTTTTAATAGATAATAGAAACGGGTACTATCCCTCTGTAGTTATTTATCTATTTAAAAAAAAAAAGTCATCTCAAGTCTTTGTCATTAGATTTAGTTGTAGAATTTAATCTCTCTGTCTTTATCATAGGTTCATACCACTCAAATTTTATGTATGTATAAAATAGAATGTACTAAAATTGTTTCAAGTCTGAATAGAATGCATTATTTTTTTAAGAAATATTTTATTGTTTTTATGTTATTTTGATTTCATGAAGTGTTACATATTTATCTATGGAAAAAAAATAGAATATACTGAAATTGTTTCTAGTACGAATGAAATACTTAATTTTTGCAAGCTTTAAAAATAAAATAAAAATGAAATACAAATAGATTTTTTGTATACTTCAAATTGAAACTTTTCTTCTTTGACTGAAGAAATTGATCAATCCAACATTAAAAAAAATACTCAATTCTTATCCACAATATCCACACCAAATAACATATGGACTAAGAAGATTGAGACGATTTTATATAGTCTTTATTAATATTTGTGTTTCTATGTTTGATATTAAACATGACAAATTATCTCCATGACTGTGGTGTCTTGCCCAGTGTTTTCTGATTTGCTGGACAAACACAAATCTTTCTTTCGCTAATCAGGTTTCCTAATCATATCTTACTATTGAATTATAGTATGAAGTATCTTTCAATTCTATCAAATTTTCACAATCTATTATAATAAGGAAACAGCTTCTGAAAAAATCTTACACAATCAAATCCAGAAACTGTTTCCTTATTATAGTATCTTGATTAGCATCGTATTTCTAATTTTAAAAGGCGTGCCAAATAATTCACGAAATTAAGCAAACAGAGTGGAAGCTGTTTAGCTGAGATTCTAGATTCATACAAGAAACTTCAAGCCTAACGACCATATTAATCCAAGAAAACTAGACGTTAATCATCTCCCTCAAAGGAAACTGCTTAGATTATTCAGTAGAACCCTCTTCACGGTGTAGAATCCATCCAAAATTAACATAACATAGAATTTAGCATGAGATGCCATTATTGCAAGTCGATTCTTAGAAGTAAAATAAAACAACAGTGAAACAAGTTCAGTCTGAATGCTATATAAGACACATGACTATATGACGTTTTTGCATTATTTTACGACGTAAATGTGAGGTGGGCTGATGGATTAGCACGAATTTTGAAATTTGTATATGAATAGATCATTACTTCTGTAGTGAGAAAACCAAATTGTCTCCAATTTATTGCATTGGCGTTACAAAAAAACTCATCCAATTTAGCAAACCAAGTTCTGTAAGGCGTTTCGTACTCATGACTCATCGTGCAATGAATCCCACTGAAGAAGACATCTGTGGAGGTAAAACCCATAAATCAAGCAAAGCTTTAACAATGGCAGTGATGGTGATTATGGTGATGATTGGCTCCAATTGAAATTGAGCATGCTGAAGACGCAGGAAGCCTCTGACTTTGCCAATGGTTATGAACACACCATTGGTAACCAAAGAGAACGTGCAGCATGGCATGATTGTGTGGAGCTTTTTGAAAACACCACGGATAGTCTAAATGCAAGTTTAAACAAGGATGTTGTGAAGGAAACTGTTCAGACATGGCTTATTGCAGCTAAAACCAACATGGACATCTGTTTAGATAGATTTACAGACATAAACTTAACATCTAATAGTAACTTCACAGCTCTGATGTTGGCCAGAGCTGCGAATGTATCAGAACTGGTGGCTAAATCTCTTTCAATGAACAACCGCCGCCTCTTACAAGTAAAAGATGAAGAATCTCAAGAGTTGAATTCTTACCATGAAAATGGTTCTCTGCTTAAAAATAAGTAAATGCATCGAGTTCCTCTGTTCTCTATCATTTTTATTTCTCTGTTTTGGTATCACGTTCTCTGTACTTATCAATAAGTAAATGCATCGAGTTCCTTTGTTCTCTATCTTTTTTATTTCTGCCTGTTTATTTCTCTGTTTTCTTATGGCGTTCTCTGTCTTTTTTATTTCTACTGTTTATTTGTCCATTTGATATCAGAGCCAGGTTAAACTGCAATGAACAAAGTTGACCATACAATTGTCTGGCTCTGATAAATGGGAGGTCGCACAAAGAGATAGGCACCATCAAGTTAACTTATTCTTATTTGCTTTTTCTTTCTTGGTTTTAAGAATTTCTGACTCCATCTATTATTTTCTATGTTGATTGTGTTACTAATTAACTGGAATTAATAGTACTACTAAAAATGTCGGTTTGCCCTCTTTATTTAGATGAAGTTATCAATATATAATTAAAAAATCTCTAGGATTAATTATAGAAACAAATATGTTAGGATTGAATGCGAATTTGAAGTGCAGAAATTAAACAGAGAATTCATAGACAGGGACAAAAAAGAAACACGCAGTTATATCGTGGTTCGGCGGATTGCCTACATCCACACTCAAAGCAGGGGAATCAATTTTATTGATGACCAATTCTGGTTTTACATACACATTTGCAAGTAGCTTCAGAACAAACATAGAAAATAATATTCAACCAGTGCTTTAAAGAGCTTTACATCAGAAGTTGAAAGGCCAAAGAATTTGGCAGCAAAAGCGAAAGAGTCTGTTGGACTTCACTTCCAACAATCTCCCACTTGAAGGCCAACGAACTGCTACACAAGTAGATTCCCCCACTTAGTCCTGCTATCATATGTTAGAAAGGCCGAGAGAAGCTCGACAGAACTCGAACTTCTCCCATTTAACAACTTTGGTGAGCACATCAGTTGGGTTCTCCTTGGTGTGAATTTTGTCTACGTGAAACTTGCCCTCTTCGACCATATAACAAACATAATAACTACGTACATCGACGTGTTTTGACCAAGGCTGAGATGTCTAATGCTTAGTCATAAACATGGCAGTGCGATTATGACAAAACAAGGCAAAATCTGATTGCTTCAAACCCAATTCGGTGAACAAGAGTTCCAACCATACCATCTCCTTGGCTCCCTCAGAAAGAGCTATGTATTCAGCCTCTGCAATTGATTGAGCAACCATATGTTGTAATTTAAAAGCCCAATTGATCGTTGCCCTAGCAAATGTGAAAGCATAACCTGAAGTAGACTTCCGTTTGTCTAAATCCCCAGCAAAATAAGAATCAGTAAACCCTTGCAAGTTTGCCTTACCCTTCCCAAAACATAAACAGAAATCTAAAGTACTCTTGAGATACCATAAAATATATTTGACTGCCTCCCAATGTGGTTTGCCCGGATTAGACATAAATCTGCTCACCACTCCCACATCATGAGCAATATCCAGATGAGTAGACACCATAGCGTACATAAGACTCCCAATTGCAGATTTGTATGGAATACTGTCCATAAACTCCTTATCTTCTTGTGTTTTTGGACACAATTGAGAAGACAACTGAAAATGAGAGGCTAAGGGGATGCATGCAGACTTAGCATCCTCCATACCAAATCTGTCCAATACTTTTTTAATGTAGTCTTGTTGAGATAATTTGAGTTCTCTCTTTTTCCTATCTCGAAGAATGGTCATCCCAAGGATTTTCTTTGTTGCCCCTAAATCTTTCATGGAAAACTCATTAGCTAAGTGAGATTTAAGCTCACGAACAATTTTCATGCTTGTGCCGGCTACTAGCATATCATCCACATAAAGGAGAAGTATAACAAATTTGCCATTGGGAAGCTTTTCAAAATAGATACAAGGATCAAACTCACAGCGAGTAAACTTGTGATCAATCATAAACTTATCAAATTTGAGATACGACTATCTTGGGGCTTGCTTAAACCCGTACAAACTCCATTTCAATCTGCAATAGAGATGTTCCTGACCCTTTTTGATAAATCCTTCATGCTGATACATAAACAATTTCTCATTAAGGTCGCCATGGAGAAATGTCATCTTCACATCCAATTGTTCAAGTTCAAGATCCCAGGCTGCAACCAATCCCAATACTGCTTGGATGGTAGTCATTTTGACTACTGGCAAAAAAAATTATTTAAAATCGAGGTCTTTCTTTTGAGCATACCCCTTGACAACTAGTCTTGCTTGAAACCATTTTCGACTACCAGCTTCATCCTTCAATTTATACACCCACTTATTACGTAATGCCTTTCTATCAGGCTGAAGTGGCACCAAATCCCATGTCTGGTTTCACAATAATGCATTCATTTCTTTGCACATTGCAACTTGCCATTTATCACAATCGACATTTTTACAAGCTTCTTTATAATTGGTAGGCTCTGTTTGATCAGAGATTAACAAGGTGGGCTCGGATTCTTCATAGAATAACATCTCATAATTTGTAAATTTTGGGGGAAGTCGACATTCTCTGGTAGACCTGCATTGTTGATTATTAACACCACATGCTTGAGTGTTTTTTTGAACACAATGACTAGGAGATGCCAATTTGATATGTGAAACCTCTAGATGAAGGCGTGACAACTCTGTTTTATCAGTCAAAGGTGTAGAGAGGAGACAATTTATTTTACTGAGACCACGTGAGTGGTCTGCCACAAATTCACCATCCATGACATGTGGATACCACTGCTGCAGGGAGCTTGTGGAGGGAGACTGGAGGGGTAATCGTGTTAGTTGTCCTGTTAACGGTGAAGGTTGCTTTTGCCCAAGTAGCGTGGACTGAGATGCAGGTCATGGGGTAAGCGGCAACCTAGAGGGAGATGGCTCATCTCTACATTGTGAAGGCTTCTCACTAACATATCCACAATTCTCTTTGTGTGCCCCCTGTTTCAACCTGTGAGGAATTGGTTAGAGGCCGAGGTGGCCCCGTTCCAAACATTGATGTAATAGAGGTGCTATTAGATTCTTCATCATTGAGAATTTGTCTAGGTGACTGTAAACTTTAATCAAATGGTAGATTAATAACCATTGGAGCTCCCACTTGATGGGAAGACTGATGTAAACCACCATTATTCTGAACTGGTGAAGGATAATTTCCAAAATAGATAGAGGAACATACTCTATTTTTTATTTATTCTGAACTTGCAGCGCAGGGAAAGAAGTCTCATTAAAAATAACATCCCTGTTGTGAATAATTTTTCTATGAACTGGATCCCACAACTTGAAACCAAATTGCTCTCTGCGATACCCAACGAAAATACACTTCTGAGACTTGGGATCCAATTTAGTTCTTTTCTCCTTGGATATATGCGAGAAGGCTTCACATCTAAACACGTGAAGATGCAAGTCAGAAATCCTCTTCCCCTACCATTTCTCTTCCGGAATACCAAAATTTAATTTAGATGAGGGACCTCGGTTGATTAGGTATACTGTTGTGTTGCAAGCTTTTGCCCAAAAATCCTTACCTAGACCTGCATTTGATAACATACATCATGCCTTTTCAAGGATTGTCCTGTTCATCCTCTTGGCTGCACCATTTTCTTGAGGAGTGAAAGGAACAACCTTAATCCTTCTAATCTCGTTATCAGTACAAAAACCATCAAATTCTTGTGAACAAAATTCTCCACCATAATTTGTTTGTAGACACTTAATGTTATGCCCAATTTGATTTTCAACTACAACCTTAAAAATTTTAAAGTTTGAAAAAACTTCAAATTTCTTAGAGAGCATGTAAATCCATACTTTCTTTGTACAATCATCAAGAAAGGTGACAAAATAGTTAGCTCCTCCAATGGAGGTTACCTCGGTAGGCCCGCAAACATCTGAATGTACTAGCTCCAACAGTGTTGTCTTCGTATCACGCCCATCTTTCAAAAAACTAACTCGCTTTTGTTTGCCATAAAGACAATGTTCACAAAAGGCTAAATCTACAAGTTTAAGATCCGAAAGTTGATTCCTTGTGTTCATAACATGGAGCCCTTTCTTGCTAATATGCCCAAGCCTTTGATACCAAAGATCCGCTTTGTTGTCCTCAACCATTGCAGCTCCCATTTCACCATGAGTCTTAAATATATAGAGACTACCCAATTTATTTCAATTGGCAATCAGCATGGTACCATGAGTTACCTTCCAAGTATCTGGAAGAAAATTCACATTAAGACCTTGATCGAAGAGTTGTCCAACGGATATCAAATTTTGTTTCAATTGTGGGACATGTCGAACATCTTTGAGCAGCCATGTTTTACCACCTTCTAATGGTAGCAACACATCACCCTTGCTTGTAATTTCGCAAGCTTTGTTATCTCCTAAGAAAAAATTTCCAAAGTGACCTTCTTTGTAGTTTATGAACACTTCACGGCATGAGGTAGCATGATGGGAGGCACCGAAATCAAGTACCCATGAATCTAGAGTAGTGTTGGTTGTTGAAAGGATTAGTACACTATCATCCTTGTCGTAGACGGTATTCGCTTCGCTGTCTTGCACCTTCTCTTGTGCCCTTTTGTAGTTTCTACAATCCTTCTTTACATGACCAGATTTACCACAAAACCAACAATCACCATTTCAGTTTCTAGACTTCGATCTCCTTGCTGATTTCCATTGCCTATAATAATTATTTTTGCCTCTATTATGGCTCCTACCTCTATTTTCGGTGCTTACCACCGTTAAGGCTTCACCGGATGAAGGTTCTTCATTTTTTCTTCTCAAATCCTCGCTGAGAAGAGTAGCTGCTACATCATTAAAAACTAACTTATTTTTACCAGATATTGATGTGCTAATAGTTGTTACAACACCATCCCAGCTACTTGTTAAAGAGCATAACAAAAGGAAAGCCTTGCTTTCATCATCTTGTGTCATCCCCACCGAAGTTGCTTGACTAATCAATGTATTAAATTTATTGATGTGATTTGCCATTACGCAACCTTCCTTCATCTTAAGCTTGTACAACTGCTTCATTAGAAACACTTTATTTGTAGTCGACGCCATTTCAAACATGGTTGTTAATTTATCCCATACATCTTTCGTTCTTGCTTCACCTATGACATTGAAGAGAACATTGTTGGACATCGAGAGAAAAATTGTCGCTCTTGCCTTCTTGTCTAATTTTTCCCATTTTTCATCAGTCATCGTAGTTGGCTTCTTTTCTTTCCCTTCAAGCGCAAGTGAAAGGTCTTGCTTTATTAACAAGGACTCCGTCTGCAACTTCCATAACCCAAAGTTCTAACCAGAGAACTTCTCTATCTTCGCTTCTTCCATGATTTTGGAATTTCAACCACCAAAATCTTAACAGCGATCTAACCTTGCTTTGATGCCAATTGTTAGGATTGAATGCAATTTTGAAGTGCAGAAATTAAATAGAGAATTGACAGACAGGGACAAAAAAGAAACACGCAATTTTATCATGGTTCGGCAGATTGCCTACATCCACATTCAAAGTAGGGGAATCAATTTTATTGATGACCAATTCTGGTTTTACATACACAGCTGCAAGCAGCTTCAGAACATACATAGAAAATGATATTCAACCAGCTCTTTAAAGAGCTTTACATCAGAAGTTGAAAGGCCAAAGGATTTGGCATCAAAAGAGAAGGAGTATGTTGGACTTCACTTCCAACAAAATATACCAATAACCAAAAGACCTAGAAAAATAATAGTTTGAGATTCAATGTGAGATTTATCTTCTTAATTGATTACTTTAAATCATAGGTTTTCTTTGACATTCAAAATCAAGTACACGAAAATAAGCACAAGTTGAATAAAACAGATAAAAATTTCACCATTTGACCACATTATTTGTGTTATACTAGAAAATTGAGTTCCCTAGCTGATTACCATATCTTTATAGATTTTAAGAATAGTCCAACCTCGTGATAAATTAGAGTAATTTATGAAAGCTCCGTAAAAATTGAATTTATCCATCCACACGATGGAAGGGACCGCATAGCATCTTTCTTATTTTTCTCTACGTATCCATACGCAACAATCATTGAAGAAAATCTGGATTTGTATGAGATTCTAGAGCTTTCATTCGATCTTAAATAATCAGAAGAAACCCATCTAACATTAAGAGAATGAACTAAATTATTCTTAATTTTATAAGCATAGTCATATAGGAATATGATGACCATTATTATTTTCCTTAAACAAAGAAGGCATCTCTCTAAGTCATTAAAAACTTTTTCTTATATTTGTTCCCTAGTCAAAATCATCACATGACAAACCAACTACAAAATATTATTATTACTTTGGCTACCTTTATAAATAAAATATATATATAGGAAAAAGTTTGATATTTGGATAGTGTTAGCCAACAAAATTTTCTTATATTCATCCTTAATTGAGTAACACTCTAATATTTAGATACTGTTAGCCAAAAAAAATCTTATATTCATCTATCTTTAATTGAATAACTTCCACTACTATCCTTTTTACAAATATTAAAACAGAAGATAAAGATTTTTAGACTTTAAATTTTCTATACTTCTCTAGATCTTAACTTCCTAATATTATTTAATTTTATATCTTCACTATTTTCCATACTTGTCTTGTCTAGGTCTTAACTTCCTAATATTATTTAACTTTATATCTTCACTAATTTTATAGGAAGGTAGAAAGATTCCTAAAGTCAATAGTATTATTGAGAAGAGAATTAATTACCTAACAATCAATCTGAAATATTAAAAAATGTTTAGTTATTAGTATTACCAATAAAATAAAATAAAAATAATTTTTTTCATTAAAGATGTGGCAATTTATATACATATGATTATTGAGTATGACTTTGATATGTGTTCCCAAATAAAATTACTATTAAACTTGCATGCTAGTTAGTTAAACATTTCATTAACATTATTTTAGTAATTATATGTACTACATGAGCACTATTAATGAGTCTTTCATGTGTTCTCAAAGGTAAATAAAATCTTAGTGTGAACAATGTCATTCAATATAATATTTAAATGTATAAATTATTTCTAGGTGAAATTGAGGTTAAATAGATCTTATTATTTAAGAAAATTAAAAATATATTATTTTATTTGAAAGTGAAAATGATTAAAAGTGGTTTATAAATGGGTTTTCTTGGGTTGATGGGAATTGTTGGGACATGGTCAAAGTGGAGTGGAGAAAACCTGATCAAGGATGGATCAAAATTAATTTTGATGGTGCATAAAAGAGAATTTGAGCCCATTAGGGGTTGGATACATGGCTCGCAACTGGAAGGGTAACATTCTTGCCCTTGGTACAAGATGGCTTCCAGCAAGAACAAATAACGAAGTCGGGGTTCAATCTGCACTTTGGGGAGTAAGGATGGACAAATGACTTGTAGTTTTTGAGTTGCAACTTGGAGGGGAATCATTGATAATTGTTAATGTCTTAATCAAGGGGGAGGCATCTTCGTGGAGATTAGATAAATTGTTCTATAAAACAAGTGATAAATTGTTCTACCCCTCTATAGGTGTTTCGAGAAACAAATTTATTGCAAGAGACATGACTTTCAAGAACATAGTCAGACCAGAGAAGGGTCCATCGGTTGCACTGTTAATAATCGGAGACATGGGAGTGGTTTACCGTTGCAGCATTAAAGGGTACCAGGATACCCTATTTGCACAATATCAATGTCAATTCTACCATGAAGTTGATATCTATGGTACAATCAATTTCATCTTTGGCGGCACCACAGTTGTGATCCAGAACTATCACAACCCTCCTTTATCACTTTTTGATTTAATACAATTCTATTATATTTTTGGTTGAGCTATTGAAAATAATTGAATGAATATTATAAAAGAATAAATAATGGACCCACATACACACTTGGAGAATATAATTCAAAAGGCGTTATTTATTTTTATTCCCAATTATGGCACATGTTGTAGGAGAAATTAGAAGCTTCTAGAGGAATCTTCAATACCTTGCATGTAACTCCCCCACTAGGATATTAATCAATTTTGCATGGGTCCAATATTGGAAAAGAATCTCATTCTTAATTAATTTCTCTAGATAGTGGAATTAAGGGATTTTTGCTATATATTGTATGCAAGTTTTCAAAAGAGGGAGTTGGTTATTCTTTGAAGAAAGTTTTCTCAAATAACTTTGTAGTCATATTTTTTATTTATTTTTGATAGGTGAATGGCCGAAGCCTGAATAGCTTTTGACTGGAGCTATGAACCAATGGGGCCACAGTAGGGGGCCCCATCCCCATTACATATCTTTGAATTATTATTATTATTATTATTATTATTATTATTATTATTATTATTATTATTATTATTATGCTTGATTAGATTGACCCCAAGACCTTCCCCATCCTATGGAAGGCCAAGAGTCACAGCTTAGATTTCCACTTTAGATGTCCCTATTGGGAATTGAACTTGGGTCTTCACAATGAGAACCCAGTGTTTTAACCAGTTAAGCTCAACCCCTTGGACAGTTTGTAGTCATATTTTCATTTGGAGAATAGTTAAGGTTTTTTTGAAGAAATTTTTCCAAGTTTGCAAGGAAGGATCAAGGAAGGCTAGGCTTGAAGATTTGGAGAGGATTCAACATCAAAAGGCTTCTCCAGGTTCCCTCTTTGCATTTGTTAATTCCTTATGTAAATTCTTTTTATTTTCAAAGGAAATATCTCCTCCTAGATTCTTTAGTTGAATATAGCTTTTTGAAAGAAATCATTTCTTAATTGTTAGATAGAAAAGAAATCTATTTTTCATTAAAGAAATGCAGTGATTAAAAAAAAAATAATAATTCTTTTCTTTTTAAAATACAAATGCAGATTTCTCTTTATTTGTTAATCTATTTATTTAATCTATTTTCAGATTCTGCTTTTCTGTTTTTTTTTAAAATCTAGAGAAGATCTTGAAAAAAAAAGAAAGAAGAAGATAAATCATGCTTTTCAACATCTCTATTTATTTTTTTGAAAAACTCAAATTTTTTTTTCTATCTTTGTAGGTAATTTTTTTCTCTCTATACATATAATCATTTGTATTTAGGAATCTCACTATGAAAAATAGTATATCAAGTATGAATTCTTCTCATTATTGTTATGTTATTTATTTATTCCAGAAATCTCTCTCTGTGAATATTATTTTCCTGAAAATCTCTCAAAGAAAGTTGTTTATCTCAACATAAGAGTAAAATTGTTGGATATAATTGTTGTGAAATCAAAATTTAAACATTTGCCTATCTCTGTGATAATTTAGTTATCTGCATATTGCTGAAACAAATTAATTTCTCTATTTTATCTCATCCCTGTGATTAAATTCTTATTCTCATTTTTACATTAACATTTTACATATTTTTCTCTTATATTATTAAATAAACTGGAATAAAAAAAATTAAACCATACATACATACATACATACATACATACATACATACATACATACATACATACATACATACATACATATATATATACATACATTTATATTTTGCAAATTTTAAACTTAATGCAAAAAATATATTTAAGTTAATATGCAACGTTATCAAAAAATATTCTTCACATTATATACCGGTCAACGCAGGGGGGGTGGTTTATTACACCGTCGAGGAGTGGTACTCTCCACTACCCCCTGCGGTCACTGCTACGACAATAGCCGCAGAGGGAGTGAAGGGGACCACAAATGTCCCCTCATCACTGCGGGCCTATACCCGCAAGTCCGCAGTGGTGATGGGACCCGTGGGCCCCACTCCCACTTGGCTTTTAAAAGCCACTGCAAAAAAATTCAAACTCATGGCAACTTGGATTCTGTTAACTTTTTTTTAATCCAAATTTTAGTTTAATAAAAATTTAATTTAGGTAAATTTGAAATTTAGTAAATTTATAATTAATTTTTCTTTAGCAAATTTATAATTGTAAATTAAATTATATCAAAATTTATAATTAGAATTTTATTCAAACTATTTAAGATTCATTGGGTCACTTAGTTGGCATTTTAGACTCATTAAAAGCAATTAATTCATATTAATACGATTTGAACCAAATGTCTAAGCTAATTGCTATTTTTGGGACTAGTGACTTTATAAGTGATTATTCTCATGGTAGAAAACCTAAGACAAAGAGACTTGGAAGTGAGTAGCTACACTGAGGAGTTTCAAAAGTTGTGCCTGAGACCCAAGGTGGTAGAGGATGAGAGCATCGAGGTAGCCAAATACTTCAATGGCTTGAGATGGAATATTCAAGAGGAGTTGAGTTTGTCATGTCCTAACACCGTGCATAAGTGCTATCAATTGGCACTGAAGGTGGAGGAAAAGAGTAAAAAGAAGCAAGAACAAAGCAATAGAGGAAGAGGCAGAGGAAAAGATGGTAGAGGCCAAAGAGGAAGTTTTGGTGGAAGAGGAGCAGATCAAAGGTCCCAAGGAGAGTCCAAACTTATAGAGAAAAGTGATGATTCACATAGCAAGAGCAGCTATAGAGGAAGGGGATCATCTAGCAACCCAGGAAGAGGTAGATCTAGTGGATCGGGAAGAGGGTCCCACTTGTCCACCATGAAGTGTTACAATTGCCAAAAATTGGGTCACCCTGCCTATAGATGTCCAGAGAAATCTTCTTCATCACAAGAAAGTGAGAGAAGAGTGACATATGCACAAGAAGATGCAAAAAGTGACAAGACACAAGGTGTGAGTTTAGCTCCTGAAGATGGAGAAAATTTAATGATGAGAAGGGTCCCGATTAAGGAACCGATCAAAGAAGAACAAACTCAAAGAAGAGATTTGTTTAGAATCAAATGAAAGGTCCTTGGTAAGGTTTGTAGAGTGGTGATATACTCAGGATCTACTGGTAACATTATGTCAGAGGAAGCAGTAAGTAAATTGAAGTTGAAAAGAATTCCACATAGTAATCCTTATAGGGTCACTTGGCTCAACAAGGAGCAACACGTGGTAGTAAATGAACAAACATGGGTTGAGTTCAACATAGGTAGTTATAAGGATAAATTCTTGTGTAACATCCTGCCTATGGATGCTTTCCATCTACTTCTTGGTAGACCATGGCAGTTTGACAAAAAGGCCATTCGCAACGGAGAAAAGAACTCTTATTCTTTTCAAAAGGATGGAGTTACATACCATATTCAGTCCCTATGTGAAGAAGGAGAGAGAAGCAAAACTAAAGGCCCAAATGTGTTATTGGTAGGTGAAAAAGAGTTCATTAACACTCTCAAGGAAGGAGAAGGAGTGGGGTTTTCTCTTATAGTGAAACCAAAGGAAGCAAAGCAAGAAAAGAAGGCTCAAATACATCATGAAGTGAAACAGATACTAGACAACTTCAAAGCGATCATAAGTGATGGAGCACCAGCAACCCTACCACCTATTAGAGCCATAAGTCATTAGATTGATTTCATTCTAGGAGCATCATTACCCAATAAAGCAGCCTTTAAGATGACTCCTGAATAAAACAAGGAAGTGGCTAGACAAGTCCAAGAATTGTTGGACCAAGGGTTGATAAAGAAGAGCATAAGTCCTTGTGCCGTACGTACAGTTTTAGCACCCAAGAAAGGAGGAACATGGAGGCTATGCATTGATTCAAGAGCCATCAATAGGATCACTATCAGGTACAAATTTCCTATCCCAATAATTGAAGACTTGATGGATTGCTTGGGAGGTGCAAAATACTTCACTAAGATTGATCTCAAGAGTGGATACCATCGGATTAGGATAAAAGAAGGTGATGAATGGAAAACAACCTTCAAAACTAATGAAGGACTTTATGAGTGGCTTGTTATACCATTTGGTCTTAGTAATTCTCCCATACGTTCATGAGACTCATGAATGAAGTGCTGAAAGATTTTATTGGTAAATTTGTTGTTGTATACTAAGATGATATCTTGATTTTTAGTAAAATTAAAGAGGAACATCTAGAGCATCTTAGTATTGTGTTGCAAATACTGTATGATGAGCAACTAACAATAAACTTGGAGAAGTGTGAGTTTATGAAGCATGAACTTGTCTATCTTGGATTTGTAGTTTCAGGGGGAGATTTGAAGATGGACACATCAAAGGTGGAAGCCATCACAAATTGGCCAACACCAAAGACAGCAAGTGCAGTAAGAAGTTTTCATTATTGGGCACAGTTGTACATGAAGTTTATCAGAGGGTTCAGTGAGATTTGTGCACCCATGTTGGATACCATCAAAGGAGGAGTTAAAACTAAGTTTTAGTGGAAAAATGCAGCTAACAATGGGTTTGAACTTTTGAAACAAAAGGTAGCTACACAACCAGTACTCATTCTTCTTAGTTTTGATAACTTGTTCACAATTGAATGTGATGCAAGTAATATAGCAATCGGTGTTGTTTTAAGTCAAGAGAATAGACCTATAGCTTTGTTTAGTGAGAAGCTCAATGATGCCAAGAAGAAGTATTCATCCTATGATCTCGAGCTGTATGCTCTTGTCCAAGCTCTTAGGAATTGGAGGAACTACTTGTTACCTAAGGAGTTTGTTGTTTACACAGATAATCAAGCTTTAAGTTCTCTGAATTCACAAGATAAATTGAGTCATAGGCATGTTAAATGGGTTGAGTATTTGCAGTCATATACTTTTTCTATTAAGCATAAGAAAAGACAGTGCAATAAAGTAGCAGATGCTTTGAGTAGAAGGCTACTAACAGTGCAAGAAGTGCAGATTTAGAGTATTGGAGTTGATTACTTCAAGGATTTGTACCCCAATGATGAAGATTTTGCAGCCATTCACAACATTTGTCAAGAATTTTAGAATCACTTTCATAGTGAATATGCTGACTTTACTTTGCAGAATGGTTTGTTGTTCAAAGGTGGACAGTTGTGTGTTCCCAAAGGATCGATGAGGAAAAATCTGATCCAAGAAAAGCACAATGGATGTTTGAGTGGTCATTTTGGACTTAATAAGACATTGGAACTTGTTCAAAGGTTCTACTATTGGCCCAGAATGTAGAGGGATATCAGAAGGTATGTTGAGCAGTGTATGGTTTGTCAGAAAGCTCAAGGTACAACTACTTAGTCCCAAAGCAACCTAGGGTATTTTCTTATCCACTTATCCATGAGTGACGATTTGGTGATCTCCTATATTGGAGATTGAGCTTAGACATATTGACAATAGGCAGATTCATATGGCGACCCTACCTTAGGATGTACATGTGGGTAGGGATACATAGGCAGTTGTTCTACATGCAGAGGAGTCGTCTACTAGAGGGATGGTATAGCCACATAGCCCTTTCTACTTCGACCGAGTCTGACATCATTTTGGATTTGAGTAGTGTGTTCCTACTAATGTGCTTGTGTACATCCATCATTCTCATGTGATGTCGAGGCCAAGAGCCACTCCCATGCCTACTAGTGATGAGATCGACATCATGGATTCAAATGGGTCAGATCGAGACATTATGATAGACTACAGAGATGATGTGAGCTCACATTAAGGGTTCATCACATGGTGGGGGTGGACATATCCTGGAGCCATCTTCCTTGCAGACTTCCCTGGAGCAAACCCTAGACCATGGAGATAGACAGGCGACAAAGAGGGACCTGATACATCCGAGGAGGGCTCAGATGATTAGGCTGATGTTACAGGAGAGTAGGAGGTAGGTGGAAATGGAGATGATCCTGATAATGGAGAGGGAGATCAGGATGGAGACAATAAGGAGGATGGAGAGGAGGAGGACGAAGAGGACGTGAAGGAGGAGGATGAGGAGGAGGATGAGGAGGATGAGGAGGAGGATGAATCAGATGCAGTTCCTCATCACTTCAGGGATGACACCATAGCATTAGATCCACTGAGAATCCCATCGCAGGTGGAGAAGGATCCTATAATGGTTCTTGATTCTAGTCCCCATTAGTCCATGCCCATTGTACAAAGACAGTACGAACGTGGAGAGCCTAGTGGGTCCCAGTCTCTTTCCATGATCCCTACACGTGAGAGGGAGATCCAGGTAAGGTGTTTTAGTGGTGTTTTAATTTATGTATTTTATTTATTTAGATTTGATGATATAAAATGTTACTGATGAAAATCTCTCCCCTTTCCCTACAGCTACTATCCAGGAGTGGCGCTCTCTCATTCAAAATGCAATGACAAACCTCATCATGACTGCACACATTTTGAGTTCCTTGTGGATAGTGCATAGATCACAAAGGAGTGTAAGATGCCATAAGGATATATTCACCCCTCTTCAAATGGAGATGGAGGTCCTGCAAGAGAAATTACAGTGGACAGAGCATGATCTAGTAGCATTGTAGACAAAGGAAACCACATATTGCAGGATTATGATGGAGAAGGATCGTAGGAGATCCTCGTGGAGTCACTCGTAGTCCATATCATGATACACACCCATGGGCCCACCTCCATAGCCAGATTAGGAGGGGACATCTAGCCACCATCCTCCAGCTACCAGTCCCATGGATAGGAGATGACCTTACTATACCATGAGATACGTTTTTTGATGTATATGTTATAGAAATCATGGATATGTATTTATTTATGCTCATGTTATATCTCAAACATATTATTTTAATGTGTAAACAATGTATGCATTGCCTAGATTAAAAGTAACACATTTGGTAGTTGAACATGCATGTCTAATTTAATTTCCATGTGATTGATTTCTCAATGCCTATGATTAAATTGATACATGTGTGATTTAATTAAATAACTTAGTATTTAATTAAATGCTACTTTGATGATGTAGAATAAAAAAAATGCGTTAAGCCTAAGAACTATATGACTAATGTGATTTAATTAACTCTAATTAAACACAACATGATATAATCCTACTTAACACATAAGAAATTGTATAATATGCTAGCACATATAAAATGTAAATCTATTACAATTGACATAAATGAATCCAAGACAAACAAAAAAGTAAAGAAACATGCTTGTCAAGAATGAAGTAATGTAGACTAAACAATATAACATCATTTAATCCTACCTACTTTAATGAAGATATGCTAACATATTATCCAATTTTAAAGAAAGAAAAGAGATAGAGAGATGAAACGACTAGAGAGAGAGAGAGAGAGAGAGAGAGAGAGAGAGAGAGAGAGAGAGAGAGAGAAGAACTAGGTATAGTATCTACAAAGGTGCATGACATTTATAGGTTCCTTGAGAGGTGTACCTTCTACATCTGCTATCTTGTAAGCACTTGATCCATAGACCTCAACAACGATGTATGGTACAAGCCAATTAGGGTTGAATTTTCCTTTCTCCTTTGGTAAAGTATTCACGTTACATTGATTCTCATAAAGCACTAGATCACCTACCGAGAAGGAATGTTGAATAACTTTATCATTGTAGCTCCTTTGCAAAGTTTTATGATATGCTTGAATATGCTCAAGAGCGTTTATACACCATTCATCAAGCATTTCAATTTGTTGAAGTCTTTTTTCTCTATAAGAATCATCATCCATTATACCCCTAAGAGAAACTCTCAAAGAAGGAATTTCTAACTCCAAAGGCATAATGGCATCAACACCATAAACAAGATTATAAGGAGTACAACCCATAGCGACACATACACTTGTCCAATAGGCCCAAAGAGTGTAGGTTAATTGAGTATGCCAATCCTTACCATGCTTGTTTACGGTCTTTCGTATAATATGTTCAATTATCCTGTTGGAAGACTCAGCTTGACCATTTGATTGAGGGTAATAAGGTGTAGAAAATTTATGTTGAATATGATATTTCTCAAGAAACTTCTTCGCATCGTTATTTTTAAATGATGTTCTATTATTCGAAACTAAGGCAGAAGGTTTCCAAATCGGGAAATAATGTTTTCTAAAATGAATTGACAAATTACTTCAACGGTAGTGGATCGAAGAGGAACAACTTCCACCCACTTCATAAAGTAATCGGTTGTAGTTATGATGAAGGTATGTCCTTGAGATGAAGGAGGAGATATTTTACTAATAAGATCCAAACCCCATGTAGAAAAGGGCCAAGATGCTACTTGAGATCGAAGTTCTTGGGCAAGGGCATGGATCAAATTGCTATTCTATTGACACTGATGACATTTATTAACAAACGTGAAGGAATCCTTTTCCATGGTCTGCAAATAAAATCCCATTTAGAGCAACCTCTAAACTAAGGATCTACCCCCAAAATGCCCCCCACAAGCACTTGAATGTTCTTCCTCAAGGGCAATAGGGATTTTGGCTTTGTTGAGACAATGGAGGAGAAGATCATTATAACCCCTCCTATAAAGGATGTTAGAAAGGATAATGTATCTTGCGGCCAATTTGTGAAACCTAGCCCTAGCATTTTTATTCATAGAGTCAAAATATGTACCATCAATCATCTCACAATATGAGAGTACCATTCATTAGAATTAATAATGCAACAATATGCCACATCACTAGTATTATCAGCAATAGTTGGGGTAGTAAGGTTATGAATAGTGAATTTAAGATCTATCAAGGGGTCCTCTAAAGGCTTGAGAGAGGCCACACATACCATCACATATGCGTGTCAATTATCTTTTTGAGGGATAGGCTCCATAGTATAAGAATCAAACTTTTGTAACAAGGATATAGCTAGATCTCTATATTGTGATAATTTGTCTTGCTTAGGTTGATAAACTCTTGTCACTTGTCTTATAATTAGTTGAGAATCTCCATAAATATGTAGATTCTTCACATTCAATACTAAGGCTTCTTTAATTCCAGCTATAAGGGCCTCATATTCAGCAATGTTGTTGGTACACAGGAAATTGAGAGGATACGATAAATGGATAGGTTTCTTCTTAGGAGAAATTAAGACCACCCCTGCCCCCAATCCTGTACAACACCTAGAGCCATCAAAGTATGATTCCCAACTCTCATCAACCTTAATAGAGAAAATATATTAGTCAGGAAAGGAATCTAGATTAGGTAGGGAGAAGGGTGAAGGAGCGTCATCTAGGTGGTCAGTCAACACTTGACTCTTTATTACCTTTTGTGAGACAAATTGAAGGTCAAACTTGGTCAACATCATAACCCACTTAGATAAGTGTCTGGAAAGGTCAATTTTAGTGAAAAAATTCTTGAGAGGGTCAAAATTAATGATAACATGGACCTCAACATTCAAGAGATAATGCCTCAACTTTTGGGTTGCAAAGACCAAAGCAAGGCACTGTCTTTCTATTGCAGAATATCGAACTTGATATTCGAGTAGAGTGCAGCTTATGTAATAAAATAAAAATTCTCTACCATCCCTATCACATTGTGCCAATAGGGTTGCGAGGGCATGAGAGGAAGCAACTGTGTATAACAAAAAAGACTTAGTAGGATCAACAGGTCGAAGAATAGGAGGATTGGCCAAATAGGCTTTTACGTCTTCAAATGCTTGACGACAATCCTCATTCCATTGGAAAATGGTATTATTTTTAAGAAATTGAGTAAAAGGAAAGGTACAATTTGCAAGTTGAGAAAAAAACCTATGAATAACTTGGATCTTTCCTTGTAAACTTTTTAGTTGGGAGACATTCTTAGGAGGTGGCATGTTAACAATAACATCTATTTTCTTCATATCCACCACAATGCCATGATGTGAAACTATGAAACCTAATAGTTTTCCACTATCCACACCAAAACCACATTTTTGAGGATTCAAGCGCATGTTATACTTACGAATTCTCTCAAAGATTTGGCGAAGGATCTTAACATGATCTATACAAAGAATGGATTTAGCTAAGATATCATCAACGTAATCTTCTAAAGTCTCATGGAAGATGAGAGTCATAGCACACTCATAGGTTGCACCTACGTTTTTCAATCCAAACGACATCATAACCCAACAAAACGTGCCCCAAGGGGTGGTGAAAGCAGTTTTGTATTGATCTTGAGGATTAATGAAGATTTGATTATATCCCGAGAAACCATCCATGAAAGATAAAAAAGCATGACCAGCTACAAAATCCACTATCATATCGATGTTTGGTAGGGGAAAATCATCTTTCAACTAGGCCTTGTTTAAATCATGAAAATTTGTACACATCCTAATTTTGTTTTTAGACTTATCCACAACCACAATGTTTGAAATCCATGGCGAATAATCGATAGGATGAATGAATCCAACATCTAGCAATTTCTCAATCTCAACCTTAACAAGTAATGACACTTTAGGATGAATCTTTCGAATCTTTTTCTTCACAGGGTTAGCATTAGGAGTTAGGACAATATTATGAGTGACAATCTTGGGATCTATGCCAGGCATATCAGAGTACACCCAGACAAAGATTTTGGGGAATTCATGCAATAACTCAGCATATTGTTTTTTCTCTTCTTCATTGAGACATTTCCCTATCTTGATGATTTTATCTCGAACACAAGAATCCATCTCGATATCAATAGTGTCACTTAATAGGAGATTCCTTTATTAAGGAGCATCTTTTAACTGAGGAAATTCTTTAACTATATCATCGTTATTCCTTTCTTTCCCAAAGTAAGCTTCCACATTCAAACAATAGGGAAAACCATGATAATGGTGATAATGAGGAAGGATATCATAAGCTCCTAGGAATTCGGCTAAGGAATCATCAGTAGGAAAAACATCCAAAGCAAAGACACTAGAAGACTCACAATCAATATACTCCAGATATTTTAGCGAAAGAGAAGTAGAAATGACATTAACACTAATAAATGATCTCTTAGAGGCTTTAGTACGCTTAAAAGGATCATAACCAAGCCCAAATGTCATATAGCAGAATTATTTTCCAAGGGAACCTTGATCCCTTGTTCTTGAGCACTACATCCATTACCATTATATCTGCATCTAGCTAGGATGTGAAAACCAGTACCATAAAGCCTAGCCATTTTTGAGGAAGAAGGAGGATTTTCATAAAGAAAAGGGTCAAAGTCCTCTGGGTCAAAAATGAGAGATGAAGTTTGGGAAGCCGCCACAAAGTTATTACTCAATGGCCCAGACAAAGTGGATTGCTTTTTAGGTTCTTTTTCTTCTTTCTTCTTTTCAACCTTGTGTTCTCTAGGGGGAATTCTATATTCCCCTATGAAAGTAGGATTGAAATCAAGGGATCCCAAATCATCTTCTGCAAGGACCTTCTTAGGAGAAAAGGTGTTCTCACTATTAGAATCAAGCTGAGAAGATTCTCCTTCAAGAATCTTAGGTTCACTTGAGGAAGTATTGGGAATTGATTCAGATGTAGAAGATAAGTTTGATGAAGTGGTCACATTAGTAGGACTAGAAGCTTTAGAGGAATTATCTAAGACAATTGGGGAAGAACCAATTGAAGAGGATTTAGAAATTGATGTTTGTAGAAAAGCATGGAGACTTTTGTCACCTAGCCAGGTATATGTTTTATTGTTGTAAATAAGTTTAATTTGCCTTTGTAATGTAGAGGGGACAACTTGCATGCTATGAATTCAAGGTCTCCCTAGTAACAAGTTGTACATCAATTCTCTAGACATGACATGGATAGGCATGGGTAAAGTAACATGACCTACCTTAATATGAAAGGTAATGATACCTAACGATGATTTAGCGACATTGTCACAGCCTCAGATAGTCAAAGAATCAGGCTTAATAGGAGATGTATCAACATTGATCTTATGCAATAAGTTAATGCTACAAAAATAAAGGCCAGAACCATTGTCCACTAGTGTTCTCTTTATTGCACTATCATTTATAATAACCACAATCATCAAAGGATTATATTGTTGTTGAATTTCACTAGAGGGTATCTCATCTTGTGTAAATACAATATGAGCCTTAGGTGCTATGATAGAGTTAATCAAATAAGCCATATTATTGGATGTCACTGCAGGTGGGACTTTCAATGTTTTCAATCCATCTTGTAGCATTCCATGATGAGTTGAGGAAGTTTGAATCAAATCCCAGAGGGATATCTTGGCAGGAGTAGCTTTAGGTTGTTCAATTAGGTCATATTCCTTACCAAGAGTTTATGAAATGTGAGGCACTCGAGGAAGAATAGGTTGAGGATCAGGAAGAGAAGTTGGAATAACCGGAGGAGGAGTAGGTTGCCAATTGTTTCTCGTATTAAATGCATTATAAATCTCCTTAGTTAGTTGTTTAGCGTAGCTATAATGATGGGTTTGTTTGGAGTACTAAAGGAATCGTGACTATATCCACCTTGAACCGTGAAAGGAGGTTGATTAGGAAGAGGTGAAGTTGGAGAAGGACAAGAACCTTGGACTACAAAAAGAGGTTTTCTATGTCCATTCACATTGATCATATTGATTAACCTTTTAGATGCATTATTCTTGTTTGAAGGTTTAGGCAAAGACATAAAGTCATCAAGCGCATCATCCAGTAAAGCATGGTGATAATGATTGAAACGTTTATCCTTGGACTCAAAAGGAGACATAACATCATAAATAGAATTATGGGAGTCAACCATGTTGCTATATTTAGTGGAGGATTTGATAGGAATGTACCCATGAGAGGAATCATCCAACTTATCTTTCTCATCACCACGAAATGGCATAGTAACAAGGTTGATCAGTTTATGGAAAAATGAGGGTTTAGAAGGATTAGGATTCAATTTTTTTTCTAGAGCTTCATCTAATTCATCCTTACTAAACTCATAATCAACATAATTGCATACATCATCAATAGCATGAACATCTTGCAAATAGAAATCTGACATTTTGAAATGAAACTTACAAGAATTTTAAACACACAATGCAAAGGAAAATGAAATAAATCTTCCTTTTTTATATATTTTGAGAGTAAATGAAATAAACTAGATCTATATATAACAATGCAATGCAATGAAAATGAAATTGGGTTCACGTCAGGTTCACCAAAGATGTGTAGGGGGAAAAGTGAGACTAAGTATGGAAACCCTAATCCCACTCTCATACACACTCATGGAATATGAAAGAGCCTAGGGAGGTGACACACTTTGGGCTAATTCTTGTGAGGAAGAGAGAGTTGAGGATCAACTCTTAGGTTTTCTATTCCCTTGCTGTAAATCATAGAGAGGAATGATTCAAAAATGCAATCTAACCTAGGATGTAAGTAAGAAAGCAAACCCTAATTTGAAAATGTAGATAAAAGGATAACTGATATACTGCTGAAAAGTATAGATTAGGAGGTAAAATCAGAGAGGCACCTATGTCTGAAATCTAAGAAAAAATGTCTAAGACCAGGGTGCCATGCCACTGTCCTGATTCTACAAGGCTAGAGTTGCAACTGATAGGATAAGTTCTGAAGCCTGCAAGACTATTCTGCCAAATCTTGCTGAAAACAATCAGGACCATGGCACCGTGCCAATGTCCTAGGTAGGACTAGGGTGCCATGCCCCTGTCCATAGGGTTTCTGATGAAAACTGTACCTAAAAACTATCTCTGTGTTCACTGTCGGTCCTGAAACTTCCAGTGACGCTTGGATTTGAAGTTGTACATGAAGCTACAAAATAGGGTTTTGGGTGGCTATATAGGATTTTGCCTAGTCAAATCCTTGTATTGGTGATTTCCACCTCCATAAATAACTAATAATGTACTGAAAATGTATGTGCAAGATCCTAAAATGAAACCAAACAATCTAGAGCAACCCTAAAGAGTAAACCCCGATTGCTTAAATTGACAAAGTAAATGCTCTAAATCCACAATGCAAAGTGATCTAAAGAATGAATATGAATCAAAATTAAGCTTATACAAAGACATGAAAAAAAAATGAAACGAAACCCAACCCCAAGGGAGAGGTACAAGCCAATCTTCAGTCAATGATCTCCTATTGTTCTCCTACATCTTCAAAAGCTCCTAATTGATGAAATGATGTGTGATGAGTGTTTGGTAATTGAATGTTGAATGTTGTTGAAGAATTCAAAGGTCTACTCTTTCACTACAAACAAGGCTCTTTATGCTCCAAAAACCTGCTCTTAAATTCTTAGAAGAAGACCCCTTCAAATGAAGAAAGAGAGCTCTTAAGTATGAAACCCTAGATCTTAATTTCATGTTTAGGCCAACCTAGGATTTGAATTTCCCACCAATATTCTAGCATTAAGAATTATTATATCATAGGATTATTCTCCCAAAATTTCAAGAAAAAAGTCAAGGACCATTTGCATTCCTGCCATGGTCCGACCAACTTTTTACCAAATTTTCAAGATTGTTAGATATGATGATATTAGAGTGAATCCCAAAGTTATAGATGATTCCAAGATGTTTTGATATGCAAAATTGGGCCTAAAAGATCAAAATAGGATATAATTAGGGTTTATGATTAAATGATTTAAGGAAGGGATAAAATGGAAAGGGGCATGCTTTGGGTAAAGGGCCCAACTTTATAAAGTGATGAAACATGACTTTAGATTTAATTAAATTAATTAATAAAATGCTTAAAGAGAAATTAGAAATGTAGGATGCAAGACACACTAAGGCGGGTGCTAACCTAAATGTGAAATTGTACCACCCTATCAAGGGTGTACAATTTACAACACTACAATATGTATGTATGTATGTATGTATGTATGTATGTATGTATGTATGCATGTCTATATGTATGTATGTTCTTGTGTATATCTATGTCTCTATGTCTTTGTAACATCAATCTTACATGCAATTTCATCATCATCATTAAATGTTGTACTTACCCATCATCCATTGTGTAAGGAAAACACAGTGTGGAAACACCTCCCTAATGTCAATTAAATAGGGGAATAAAGCTGGTATGCCTTTAAAAATTATTTTGCAATGCATTAAGATGATACAGATAGACGATTCAAGTATCCAAACATAGAGAGAAAAGAGACCCATATTTACATGGGAAAACCCTTATGAGAAAAAACCCACCACCCAACTGCAAGATTACTTTATTCACAGTAAAAGGATTACAATAAAGTTACAATCTTAATAGAGAAGATAGTCATTCTCAGTCTACAAGTTCAGAACTCAACTATAACATCATGCAGAATGTACAAGGCTAAAAACATGCGAGACTTCAATAACATAGCCTCTCTGCATTCCTTTGTAGTCACTCCGTTCTGCTATGATCAACCACCATTCAGCCGCACACTTTGTTCTCCTCAACCATAGTTCAACCTCTCTCACTTCTCGATTACATTTCTGGCAACATATATACCAGTCAAGATTACAATGTATCAGTTAAGCATAACCGTTATGGAATCCAATGGTATTCCATCCATCCAACTGCTACAATGAATTTTAGTTTCCTCTGGCCACTCTGACAATTAGTCACTCCAACCACTAGAAAGTCTAACCGTGGAGTGACTGCCAGTAAATTCATGAACTCCTGGAAACCAAATATCCCACATTCATCTGGAAGTCAGGTCAGCTCGTATTCAAATACACCGACATAAACTTCTAATGTGACCACAAGCTCATCTTTTTTGGACTTCGGTTCCATCGCACATCTGCAACCAGTCTTCACTCCATCGCCCATCAGACAAACCACAAACATATTACTCCGATCTCCCGATGAACCAGTAGACGACTCCACCAAAGAAACTCCAAAAATCGGTCGGCTCCATTGGACCATCGGGATAGCCTTCAATCGCTAGACCCGACCTCCCGATGATATCCGATTGCCAAAGGCAACTCCATCGGGTCATCAGTAAAACATACGAAATGTTACCCCGATCTCCGATAACCAAGAGAAAACCTCATCGGCTCATAGGAACCAACACTACGATGTTACCCCGATCTCCGACAACCAAGAGCAGACCTCATCGGATGATTGGCATATCGCTTCACTAGTCATTCTGATCTCTGATGACTCTATCGGGCCATCGGTGAGTCTGCTTCTGAGTTATCCCGATCCTTGATTAGTAGTAGATGACTCCATCAGACTTCGACATAGGCTTTCATCTCCTCAACCCGACAGTCAATGACGACCCATATTGCCTAAGATAGAACCATCGGGTATCAGCATACCGCTCATGCAGTCCTTCTAATAGCTGAAGTTACCCCAATGTCCAAAGTTGACTTCGTCGAGTCATCGGGATAACTTCAATTCGGCTAACCCGATAGGCAATGTTAACCCGATGACCACAAACTGAACATTGCTTCCCAATAGCCAATCAAGGAGGAATACATCGGGTAGACCTAACCTGATACTTGTTTGCAACATGTTCATCAGCCAGAGTTACACCAATAGGGAAAAGTCCACAACCTGATACCTTCCCACAAGTTGTTCCATCGGGGTAAGCTACACCGATCAACCCAAACACTGGTCAGGAGAATTCGAGGCATATTCCCAACACATTGTTCTTTCAAAGGCACATTTGGATGATATGTGTATTCCATCAAAGTGAACCTCAATATACATGATGCTTCCTTGTTCAATCAATGGAGGAGGGTGGAGAACCATTGGCTGGGAATAGGAGTTCTACCGATTGAAGAAATATTCAAAGATCTAAAACCACAATTTATATTCTCCACAGATCAACACCGAATGAACAACAAAAGTTTTCACATTCTATTTTTATGACTACAGCTGGCTCAACTAATCGCTAATTGATAACTTCTTCAATCAACGAAGGAGGGCAGAGAACCATTGGATGGGAATATGAAATTTGTCGTTTTAGGACAAATAAAAAAAAGCTAAAAAAAGTTTCCTATCCTTCACACTTCAAGTAAACAACCACTCACTTTTCCTTATGAATGTGACTCATAACAAAGCACCCGCTGCATTATCTAACTCTACTAAAAACACAATTTTTGTATTTCACTTTTGGTCTTTTAAGAAATACTTGCAGGTTTCACACCTCCTCTCCTGAAAGACATCAACTACATTGCCTTCAATGTCTACAACCTCCCTATAGGTATAGACAACCTTATTTATATTGCATTATCATTTTAGTGTTATATCCACATTTTTAGATATTCTCAGTTGCATTTTTTGTTTCCACAGTTCTAAATCCACTCCTTACTTGTTCCTTCAAAACAATGATTTACTAACCTATAATTACTTTCTAATTCCTTATGTTACATTCCAAGATAATTGCTTTCAACTCTTTGATTTATTTGCTTCCATCTACACAACAGTTCTTGTTTCAGACTAGTCCACCAGTGATGTCTATTAAAATTTTGTCTCTAACTTCTTATTCCAATGCTTGAAATGCATTGTGCTTTGTTCATTCAAATGTTTCGCATTCGACTCTTTCATATTTTGTCCACGCTTTTTACGAATATACATGTGACTTTATAGTGGTTTCATTCAAATGGAATATCATGTCTTTAAGTTATTACTTGTTACACTATGCCCATTAATTATTGCTCTCATGCATTTAAATGTTTTGCATTCAATTGTTTCATATTTCATCCATGCTTTTTACAATTATACATGTGACTTTATAGTGCTATGGATTCCTATGAAGAGTGTTATGGATTCCTATGAAGCTGCTTCTGGTAAAAAAATAAATTGGGATAAGAGTTCTTTATTCTTCATCAATACTCCTATGGATAGACAAAGAAGGATTGAAAGGATACTTGGATGTAAAATTGCTGAGTTTCCTTCTACTTATTTGGGTCTCCCTCTTTGCTTAAAGCCTTCAAATAATTTCTGGATGAAGATGGTTGATAGATTCAATTCCAAACTGGCTAGGTGGAAGGGAGCCCTCCTCAGCCAAGCAGGTAAGGTGATGATGCTTAAGGCCACCCTTCAAAATTTTCCTAGCTATGCCCTTGGTCTATTTAAAATCCCCAGGAAGTTTGTTGAGGCCATTGAAAGAATTCAAAAAAAATTCTTATGGTCGGGAATGGAAGATAAAAATAGAATCCCCCTGATTGTTTGGAATAATATTTGCACTCCTAAGGCTTTTGGGGGTTTGGGAATAAGGAACATTATGACTATGAATAATGCCTTGTTAGCTAAACAAATTTGGAGAATGAAAGGGGAGGAAAGGGAGTGGAATTCTATTTGGAAAAATAAATACCTCCACATGCAACCGTCTAAGGAAGAATTTATGGATAAATCCTTTCTTGTGGAAGGTTCTGCAATTTGGAATGTTGTTCAAACGACCAAAGTCTGGGCTGTTGTGGGAAGAAAGTGGAAACTGGGGAATCAGAGAATTATTAGATTCTGGGAGGACAGGTGGCTTATGGATAAACCAATGGAGGAAATCCCCATTCTTAATGAATGGAAAGACTGGTTTAAAAGCAGGTATGGAGACCTCATTAGGGACTACTGGAGAAATGGGAAGTGGATTGAGTTTAGCCAGTTTTGTTCGGGATTAAGATTTTTGGAGACCTTGCTTTCTTCCAAAATCTTTATGGAGCATTTTGAGGATTGTTTGATTCGGAAGGAAACTTCTGATGGGAAATATTCTGTGTCTTCAGCGGTTTCTATCCATTAAAAAGTTCCAGAAGAGATCCCTTTGTGAGCGAAAGTGTGGATAAAGAAGTTGACTCCCAAAATTAATATCTTCTTTTGGATTTTTATCCAAAATAAGGTGCTAACACTTGATAATCTCCATAAGCATGGATTTTTTTTTCCTAACAAGTGCTCTCTTTGCTGCAGGGAGGAGGAGTCTTCCTGCCATATCCTCTACCAGTGCAATTTCATTCAGGATATTTGGAATATTATTCTTAGCAAGTGGAAGTTGAGCTGGGTTTTCTTGAACTCCTTGGAAGAGTTCTAGAAGCAATGGTATTGCCCTAGTTCTAATTCTAAGAATGTTGAGCTTTGGAAACTTATTCTCCCTATTGTCACCTAGAACATCTGGAAGGAGCGTAACAACAAGATTTTTAGGGAAAAAAGTGTGAACCCTAAAGTGGTGGTGGATAAAATCTATAAAGGGATCCATGAATGCTTATATGGAATTGATACTGGTTTATCTGCTAAAGAAGACTTTAATGAAAGATGGAACATTTCCAATAGTAGAAACAACAAGGATAAAGGTAGAGATGGTCTTTTTTGGTGCTTTCCTTCCCAGGGATGGATCAAGGCCAATTTTGATGGGGCCTCTAAGGGAAATCTTGGCAATGCTGGTTATGGGGGCATTGTCAGGAATTTTGCTGGAAGTTGCCTTGTGGCTGTTGTTGGTCCTTTGGGTAACCAAACTAGTCATTATGCTAAAGCTTTAGCTGCCCTAAATACACTGATTATAGCTAAAAATATCAATCATGATAATCTTTGGTTGGAGGGAGATTCTCTTAATATTATTAAATGCCTTAAGGGTGAAGTTGAGCCTTCATGGTCTATCGAAAATATCATTTTTAAGGCCAAAGAAATTATTTCTAGCTTTAAATCTATTATTATTGAGCATTCTTTTAGGGAAAAAATGTCATAGCGGATGGTCTTGCTAACCTTGGTGTTATTTCCGAAGATCACATCATATGGAATGGTGAAGATAATATTGATTTCAATATTAAATACCTCATTAGAAAGGACAAAATTATGGGGAAAGAAGGATCACACTTTAATCATGGTAGTGTTAATGATTAATCATCAAATCTTTAGAAAGGTAATGATAGCTCATCAGAAGGATAGAGTGCTAAATAAGAATATTAAAATTTTGCACACTTTGTGGGTGTGTATTTTCAAGAAGTCGAGTGTCATTTGGAAGATAGCTTTGAAGTTGCAAAAGCAGAGAAATTGCAAAACGAAATAAAAAATGGGAGGTGATCTTAGAAGAGAGGAACCTAATAACATTTCTAGATGGCGAGAGATGCCTAAGGTATGGAAAAAGCTAGAGAAGGGTTTCATGATGCATTTCATGGAAAAAATGGTGGATTATGATAAAAGTAGAGTTAACCTGCCAGTTACAAGAGTGACTAAAAATCGGAAAAATGGTTCTTTCAAAATTCATGGTGTAAAAATCAAGCTGGACGTGGACCTCATCTCTACGGTCATAGGTATGCCCCATACGGGCCTCAATTTCTTTAGGGACTTGAAAGTGTCCAATAATGTTGTGAAGCTCTTTCTGTGCAAAGATAAGGAGAGAGCAAAATTAGGCAAAGCGTCTGGGGGTATTATGATGCGTCTAATATTAAATTTTTTTGGGGTTGTGTGCTTAATGCCATTATGGAGTATATCATTGTGGAGGGTCATTTCACTAGGGTCCATACCTATCACTTTGTGCCTCTGAATCACTTTATGCATGAAAAGATGGTTTCTCTTCCCTATTACCTTTTCAAGTCCCTGTCACGTTCATTGAACAAGCACAGTAAGAACCCCTCTTCTCCTGTGCTACATTATGGCCTTATTTTGCTCATTTTATGAGCATTGTAAGATTCTGACAATTCAGGAAAATAAAAGGCTATTGGTGTCACCAGGGAAAGGTAAGAGGAAAAGTGAGGACCCTGGGCCCAGTAAGGATGAGCTGAAATAGAGTAAAAAGGTTAAAAAATCCTCTATGGAGAAAAAAGTTGAGGACATGGAGTTGAGTCATAAACAAAAGGAAACAGAGGTTGATCCTGAGGATATGGGAAAATAAGGAAGTGAGATGGAGACTGATGATTCTGATGGGGAGGAGAGCTGGAAAGATGAGGAATTGGGGGAAGAGGAAGGAGGAGAAGATGATGATTCTGATAAGAACAACCTTACCCACAGTGCGAGTACTGGTAATAACAACCAGCCTATGGAGGAGTAGGACAACCAAATTAATCAGGAGGAGAGGGAAATGGAAACTGAGTAGAACAAGGATAAGGAGGATAGGAGCAGGGAAAATGATAGAGCTGGAGATGAGATTATTTTGGATAAGCTCAAGAACCAGTTTGATGCTCGTCTGGGTTTTGATAGGTGGGTATATGAAAGAATTAATAAAATGGAAAAAATAGCTAATCAACAGGAAGAGCAGGGATAGAAAGGTGAAAGTAACCAGGAGCAGTGGAAAAAGGTTATGGACGAAAAAGTGGAGAAGCTAGAAGTTTAGATTAGCAAGCTGGAGGAAGGAAAGACAACCATGAAGAACTTCCTGATTATGATTTTGGATATCCTCAACTCTGTGACCAAGAATATGGAAGAAATTTCCAAATACCTTGATGGCTCCAACACTTCCAAACCTATTGTGGACCTTGATGCTAATGATGATGCTATTGAGGCTGGGAATATGGATAGTGCTCCTAGAGGTGTGGCCAAAAGGACTAGGGCGAGTATGAAAAAATCTTCCTTGGCGTCTTACAAGGAAATCCCAATTCTCAGCGACAATATCAATGAAATACAAGGGATTAGTGGGAAATTGGCTAATGCCCTTAAAAACATTAAGTAATTTGTTTGTTTGTTGTTTTGGTTGGTTGTTGCTAGTTGTGGTGGGATTTTGTGCTGACTTTTGCCCAGTACTTTACTGATTTTTTTTGTAGTCTTCCCTGTCTTATTTATTAATTCTCTTATCTTTTAAGGTTCTTATGTAAAGGGTTTCGGGGTCCCTTCAAAACCTATTTTTCCCGTAATCAAAAACAGATGCTGCGCAATATATATTGTTTTAAGACACTTATATGTTATTGAAAGAAATTATTTTGTTGGATATTGTTGGTCATTTCTACTGCTAGGATATTTTGTTGTCATTGATGTCAACATATTCCTATTTATTGCTTTGGTGATTGCAGATTGGGAAGATCTTAAGATCTGGTTTGAAGTGTTGTTTTGTTGATCACTGTTTTGCAGAGTTCAGTATATCCTTTGGTATATTCTGGTGTGATCAGATCTTGTGTTGATATTTTGGGATATTGCTTGGGATGGCCTTTTGTATCTTCATTTCAGATGGATCATGATTTGTTGATCCGCAAGTTATTTTTCTTCATGACAGTTGCTAATTGGTCGTGTTCTTGAGCTTTCAGATGTTGACAGATGAGGATTTGATAAGTGGTGTTGGTGCACCTATTCTTGATGACTCTAATGTGCTTTCTAGTGTTTCCTAGTTGTGTCCTATTTGTTTTGATGATTTGCATTGATTGTTGTGCAAATTTTTGGTGGTTTCTATGAACCGGTGATGATTTTTATGTTATGCGGTTTTCATAGTGGTGTAGCATATTGCAGTTGATCTTGGCGTGATTTCTGATGGATTTGTGTGTTTGGGAATTTGATTTAAGTCCATGTTATGCTATGTAAATCATTATATTGGTCTGGTAGTCGATCTTTGTATCATGTGATGTGATTTTGTAATTGAGGGTTGAGGGTTTAGCCGACCTTGTTATCAAGGTTGATGATCTATATATATAGGTGATATTGTCATGTGATTTAGGTGTCAATGTCATGTATGCATTATCAGAGAGAGGTTTATGTGCTTATAAAAGATTTATCCTTTGGTGTTGAGATTAAGGAGAGATTGGTGTTGCAGGGTAGACATTTGTGCTTAACCAGAATTATAATCAGGCATTTGGAGATGCTATTCTTTCAATTCATTTCTTCCGGATTGTAGTCTGAATCTTCTTGTAAGTCAGTGAGACTTCCCTGAGGGTTGTAGCCTTTTAGGCCATTATAATTGAGTAGTGAGCTCTAGGCAGTGTACTTGAATGCATGTGCATTCCCCATTGTAATATTTTCACATACTAATACAAAGTATCATCTTACTATGGGTAGGTTCCCACTGTGGTTTTTCCCTTAATTAGGTTTTCCATGTCAAAATTTTGGTGTTGTGTGTTGTGCTTTCAATTTTCTTATCTGTCTTACTACTGCAGCTTATCAGATCTGTTGTTGTGGTTAAATTTGGTAATTTGGTGAAGACTGATTCACCCCCCCTCTCAGTCTTCCTTCTTGGTTGCTGCTAACATCTTCATTGTCAATTAAGTAGTTTAAAATTCTTTATTCTTCAAGTTATTACTTTTTAAACTATGCCTATTAATTATTGTTTTCATCTTATTCTAGTTTCCCAACCTTTGAATTTTAATATTTAACAAAATAATACATTAATATTCTACTTTTGTAATTCTTATTATTTTTTTCTATATTTAATTGTTTCCATTCTATGAAAAAAAATATCATTATTTAATAATACATTGCTATTCTAATTATGTTATCCTAATTATTATACCACTCTAGTAAATAATATATTGCTATTCTAATTATGCGATTCTACTTATTTCCCTTTTGTTTATTAAAAAAGGCATACTAAATAAGTCAACCACTCAAATTATACCCCATCTTCCTCTTCCACATAATGCCCCCTATTAGCTCCCCATTGCGAGTGCATCGCTTGCAACTGCTAGTATTAGCAGTATGAATATGTTGAGTTGTTAAAACAACTCAACATATTTAGGAAAGTTGTTTATGAAGTTTCCTACAAAATAGGATAAGAAAATCCTATATATATGTGATGCCCTGCAAAATGGACAAGGTTAGTCTAAGATAAACCACACACAAGACACAAGAAAATCGTTAGTGTTAGTTAATCAAAAACTAATCTAAAGAGGCATATCAAGAGAGACACTAAAATCATGCTAATATATCTAACTAATGAAACAGAGATAATGAAGCATCTCCAAATGCCTCTTAGCATGCTCTTAGCTCCTTCTCCCTTGTTCCTCTCCTCTCCAAGTTCCAAAATAGTGTAGCTCTCAGCAACTTTTTGCACTATGGATGCTTATGGAGGATTGAGATTGAAATATTGCTCTAAATGTAAATAAAGAAGCTAATACTAAGCTATTGATGCTAAAATGATTTATTTTAACCAAAATGACAATACATGAATTTGCTATGCTAAATGCTCTCTAAAAATGCCTATAGGTTAAATGCATACAAGTTTTCAGGATCTGGATTATGAAGAAATGGGCTCTATTTATAGGGAAAATGGAGCAATGGATGGTTGAGATTGAGCAATCTCAACAAGGGTCAGGATTGAATGATTTCAAATCCATGTGAGGGCTTTCAACCCAATCCCAGGATGACAAGTGTCAATGTGAGATAGGTTGAGAGGAGAGGGAATAAGCATTAAATGCTTGACATGACTTTGAGAGTTAAAGTCAAGGTTGGTTGAATGAATAAACTCTTTATTCAAAGAATAAAGCTTTTATCCAATGGATAAATTCTTGTGCAAATGTGAAATGGATGAATATGGTCAAAACAATAAATGTTTGGGGAGACAAGTTTGAAATAACCATAAATGGTTATGTAAGAGCCATAAATGGTCATGTAAGAGCCATTAGTGGTCTTGGAAGACTTTGGGGGTTAATTTGTTGAACACACAAAACATTAAATGCTTTTCAAAGATTTTGGAGTCTTTGAGAAGTGACTCCATTTTGCTTAGGAATGTGACAATAATTAGGGGATGGATTGGGCTAATTAGGAAGGGGTTAGAAGAATCTAGAAGGGGATTAGATTTTGCAAGTTGGATTTGGTGGGTGAGGGAAAATAAGATTTTATTAAAATAAATATTCATTTATTTCAATAAATGTGTGCAAGTTGCATTTGTAGGAAAATGCAAGTGGGGGGGGGGGTAATGATTTAAATAAATATTTTATTTAATTTATTTAAAAGAGGAATAGGGGATTTAATTAAATAAATTGATTTTATTTATTTAATTGATTGGAATTTGATTTTAATGAATTAATTAAAATAAATTGAATAATTTATTTAATTAATAGGAGAATGTTTGGAGATGAATTAATTAAATATTAATTTAATTAACTGATGGCTAGTGGATTTTTAATCAAATAAATAGTGAATATTTATTTAATTAAGTTGGACAGATTTGTGTGACTACATTTGCCCCTCTTTGAGACGGTGCAGTTTATCGCGTCGTTTCAAAGAAAAAAAAACTGGTGTGAAGAAATGCCCCATAAAATGTAAATTTAATGGGTGGTATGCCCCCTCGAGAGATGGGCTGCAAAATTTTGAAAAATCGGGCGATCTCTCGAAAAAGAATGAAAATTGGCAGGGTGGTAGAAGAGGAGTTAGCCATACGGGTGAAAAATAGAAGAAATCGGGGGTAAAATGGAAAAAATGGGGGCTCGGGAAGTTCACAGGGACCACGGCGGTGAGTGGGGGGAAGTTACGGTGACGGCAAAGGGTATAAATGGGGTGAAAGGGATGAAAACAGAATCATTTGTGATCGCGACCAGTGTGAAACCAGAGCTATGATAGTGACTTTTTGGAGGAGCGAGTAGCAGTCAGGATGCCGATACCGATTGCAGAGCACAGATTTGAGCGAGTCCGACGGTTCCAGCGCCTAGACGACTACGGACCAGTGGTACGCAAATTCAAAATTTTAATTTTTATGCATTTTTGATAGGTTTTTAGCTGAGTCCAAGTCAAGTCGGAGCAAGAGCGCTGGAACTAGGGTTTTGGCGCTTTTGCTCCATGAACTAGCGCTATTGTGCTGCAATGGCGCTATTGTCCCTTTGTTTGAGCGCTTTTATTTTTTTTGTAGTGCTATTGTATGCAAGTTTAGGCGATATTGATGAATAAGCGCTATTGAGGGCTTGTTTGAGTGCTATTAGCGCTATTGTGTAGTGGTTTTAGTGCATTTATAGTTTGAGCGCTATGGGATAGCTGATTGAGCGCTATGTTAGGGTTGTAGCACTATTGTTGGGAAACTAGCGCTTTTGCTTTAGGATAAAGAGATGCCCCAGTTTGGATGAAGAAAATCTCCCGATGCCAATGATGGATGGATGGCGATGTGAAGTGGGAGTTGTTTTGAACCATAGCAGCCTGATGAGACTTAGGTCATTTGTAGGATAAATGCCCGTTGAAGTCTAGGTGGCCATGATTGCTTACTTGTTGAGACCCGAAGATACTTGATCAAAGTATCTGATGATAGTCTAGGTTTAAACTTAAGAAAGTTTGAAAACAAAACAACTGATGGTGATTGATGAATGTCCATGTGCAAGAGGAGCTAGGCGTGTTGCAGTTATGCGAGTGCCATCCTGCGACACAGGGGTTGCGGGATCAATTGACAAAGGTAGAGATTGACTGTATTGCGGTGACGAGACTATATGAGGTGATGCACATGCCCGTGATTCAGATGAATCACGGTTTGATCACAGCGTTAGCCGAGCAGTGGCACAGCGAGACGTGCACCTTCCATCTAGCACAGGGGGAGACGATAGTGACCCTGGAGGATGTGTGGCGCATCCAACGGATTCCGATTCGGGGGAGCTGGTTACATACGACAGATCATGGGGGACCCTTGCAGTTCAGAGGATTTTCGATGAGGACGTGTTTATTGATGATGGCTCGATTGCCTGGGAGGAGATAGCGGCATTATATGAACCTCTTCCAGCAGTATTATCAGGTATCGTGGGAGGACTTCTTTGTCCTGACAGGCGATCACATGGTTTGGCCGTGGGGTGGGGATAGGTGATAGAGATGATGATGACCGAGGGGACTCGATTTGTGTGGGGGTCGTGCGTGCTGGTGCACTTGTACCAGGAGCTCCATGAGGTGGTTTACCGGGAGAGGGGTTCCTTAGCAGTGGGCATGACGCTGTTGCATATTTGGGCTTGGGAGCACCTACCAGTGACTCGATCGGTGAGTCTGAGATTCTGGGTAGTAGATCAACCGTATATGTTCATGTATAGCGGCATGATGAGTTAGCCCCACCTGGGGAAGTTAGAGTGGTGGCAGCGGGCATTAGATGATCTGGATGCAGTTATATGGCGACCATACTTGGAGTGTGAGCCATGGGATGATGACGCAAAGGCACTACCTTATGTTTTTATGACTCGATTCCTCATTGGGAGGACCTCGTACCATGTGGAGAGACAGGTGCCCGGGAGAGTGCTGAGATAGTTTGGACGGCAGCAGGGATTGCCTAGTGGATCAAGAGAGTATGCTCGGGTTATTCGGGAGAGGTATGCATGGGGTCGAGTGCTACCATATGATCAGGCACTAGCAGAGACCGTGGGACATACGATCGAGGGTCATGGATGCAGGTGTTATAGCTGAGTACATGCAGTACCGGGCAGCACACCCAATCTTACAGATATCGGATCCAGCAGAGCTGATCCCAGATTTTGAGGATGAGAGAGGACGGAGACGAAGGAGGGCAAGAGGTCGAGGACTGAGGGTGGGTGGAGGAGATGGTGGAGGAGGAGGAGGAGGAGGAGGAGGGGGTGGGTTGGGGATGCGGAGTCAGCTGAGAGGGAGAGGTGGACTGCCTCTACAGATATCACAGGGACCATTGATACAGGGAGGAGTTCAGTTGAGTGGGAGGGGGATGGAGAGGGAGATCCTGATGGATAGAGGGGAGGGGACTACTGGAGAGGGTGGTGCAAGTGAGACAGCTATGGATACCAGGGAGGGAGCCACTAGAGATCTGCGAGATTATATGATAGTACGTTTGCAGACTCGGATAGAGGATTTGGAGGTGGAGGTGGTAGCTAGAGATGTGCAGCTATTTGCATGAAAGTCAGAGCTGGTGGTGGTGCTGCGGGAGAGGGATAGTGCAGTGGAGAGATTGGCAGAGCTGCAGGAGAGAGTGCGGGTTGGAGTAGGAGCACAGGGGCCTACGGGGGAGGTGATGAGGGAGATGCGACGAGCATAGGTGGAGATAGACTACTAGCGGGGTTTATATGAGTAGGTGGTACTAGTTAGTTAGTGAGCTCTTAGCTATTCTCAGATGCGGTAGGCTAGATCAGAGCGATTGCAGAGGGTGTAGAGCAGTGGGGGTGTGATTGGTCCTCTATGGAGGGAGAGATTAGGGGATGCAGGAGGGAGTGGTGGTTTGATGAGGCCTCCTCGAAGAGATGGATCAGGTGGTGCAGGCACCAGTGGGAGAGCAGGTGGCGATGGTGGTGGTGGTACAACATCTGGCTAGAGTGGCATTTGAGAGAGCATTTTTGCATATATGTATTGTATCATTGTTTATTTTTTGGACTGTATCTTGGATGGCTCTTGGTAGCTGATTTTGTAGACTTCATTGTACTCTGATATATGAGATGATATGCAGTTGATATGTATGGATGTTTATGCAGGATGATGAGTTATTGCTTAGATGGATATGTGTATATGTATTTATTTGATGAGATGTTGCTTCTATGCATGTTTTTATGATGATTTATGATGTGGGATACTGACATATGAATGTAGGTTTATATATGTTTGATTTGTTTGATTTTTGATGTAATGCTTTATGTATGTAATGCCATGATGCTGATGTATGTTTATGATTATTTATGAACAGGATTTTGGTGTTTCCTATGCAATGATAATTTATGAGATGATGTTAATGCAATGGTTGAATGAATGATTGTATGTATGGATATGCATCTAGATGTTTTTTAGATGAATGTAATATGGATAAACAAAATGTAAAGTACAAATGTTTATATGATAATGCCTTAATGAATGCATATGTATAATGGATGTATATAATGGTATGGACTAATGGTTGAAAAACAAATGGATTTATGATTCTAAATGCTTAAATATGATTTAAGTAAAAATGATAATGTGATTATATTATAACTTATGGTTTTAATAACTGCACCTTAATGCAATTTAAAAGGGATAATGAATGCAATGTGAAATGAATCCTAAATTGAGCATAATAAGATATTTTAATAAATGGACGAATGAATGCACCTTTGCACTAATGAATGGATGTAATAATAAATAATAAAGAATGATGAAATGATGATAATGGATCATTGACACTAAATGAATGCTTAGTAAATGATTTTAAAACAATCAAAGACAATTTGATCTCATGAATGAATCTAATTTATTTATGATTGATGCAATGATGCAAATGATTTAATGAAAACTAATGTCAAAAAATGAGCTATATGCAACATTAAGTTAAAAATGACATGAATGGACTTAATGCAAGATGCACCTAAATGCGATGATGATATGACCATGAAGAATGCAAGGTTTTTAAGACTTTGCATGATGCATTGATGATGTATCAGAGTACTCGGTCGTGATTATATCCAAGACCAGCTTTAATGGTCACTTTTGCATATAAAGCCTACATATGAATGGGTGATATGCAACAGAATGCAATATATAAATAGATGAGATGAAATGATGATCCATAGTGCTCTATTTTCATCATTGAGCTTTTAAAATGTTGGAAGAGAATACAAGCATCTTAACATAATGATTCAAGATGACCTGAGTATTCCTTTCATGGATTTTATATAGCAAGTTAATACAAACAACTTGATATAAGGGTCAAGTCGACCAGAGTATTGCTTGCGGAACAAACAAGGATTATCTCCATTTCATGTATGACTTGGATTGTCCTCCTTGATCTTAGGCTGATCATATCCTGAGACAAGTGCATACCGTACTAAGAAATAAAAACCGTTATCCAGTTTGGATGAGGAGGAACCAAAGAATGAGCATTGTACCTGCAAACAAATATTATATACATAAAGAATAAAGAATATGGATCCTTGGTAATGGTTCATGCCCATATGGTCGAGGTATATGTTGTAGTCAGCAAGCCGTAATGATCTATGACTGCATTTGGCATAAGATCACGTAGCTCGGTGAACTTCCCACGTAGACACCATTAGTACATGCCCTAGTACTTCATCGGAAATAATGTGCAAACGATACAAAACAATGCTAAAAGATCCTGATATAGATAAACGAATGATTGTACTCACAAATCAACCAAGTATTTGATAGCTTAACATAATTTTCTTGTCAAAGAAAACGTCACTTTTTTCTTTGTTGTGGTAAGGAAGGATGCATCCTTGTTGAAGACAGTTTTGAGTGTTGATGTTGATTGTGTGGTTTGATTGGTAAATGGCCATCGTGTGAGTATTATGTCAATGTTTGGTTTGTATCTGTGTGGATGAGTATGTACAAGGTGTTGCCATGTTTTTGATTGATTTTTGATGTTTTTTGATGTTTTTGGATTTTGTTGATTTGATTTCCAATGTTTTTGATATTTTGGTGATTGTTTTGAATGTTTTTGGATTTTGAATTGTTTTGAATGTTTTTTGGATTTTGTGAGATAGTTTTAAATGAAGAACTTTAATGAATCACAAGACAATATAGAATCCACTTCCATCAATAGGGTAAAGGCATTGCCCCCAATTTTTAGACATGACTATAAAAAAGCGGGATGTAGGATGCATGCAGTACTTTCTTGGATTTGTAGATTTATAACAAGCCATGGTTGATGGATGGATGGATGTATGTATGAAGTGATTGCAACGAGCCTGAAAGATACTGGAGCCATTCTCTTTACGAGTGGCACCTGTTTGCCAGGTTTTCACCATCGCACTTACCCAAGGTGGCACCAGAGTGGTTGTTCACCGTTTGGATGCATGATTTTTCTTTACTTTTTGAATGTTTTTGTATTTCTTCAGGACATTTTTCTGAATGTTTTTGGTATTTTCTGGTATGCAGGGGAGCCTGATGCTCTGTTCAGCTTAGGTATAAAACCGTTTGAGGTGCATGCTGTTGATTGGATCTGCAAGCGGTTCTCCTTCTGATGTAGCCAACTGATATGCCCCGGACTCGAAGACAGTAGTGACAACATATGGGCCTAGCCAGTTTGATTCAAACTTACCCTGATGTTCTCTGTTTGGTTGGTTGTGAGGATTCTCTCATAGAACAAGATCACCTACCTCAAATGTACGAGGTCTAACTCGGTGATTGTAGCTTTTGCTCATGCGCTGCTGATAGGCTTTGAGGTGATTGTATGCGGCTTGTCGCTTCTCATCAAGTAACTCTAAGTCCTGAAGATGGGATATTCTGTATGCTTCATCATCGATGAGATTGTGCAAGGAAACCCATAATGATGGTATCTCAACCTCAATAGGCAAGATAGCTTCTGCACCATAGACCAATGAATAAGGAGTTGCACCTGTAGGGGTTTGAATGCTAGTTCGATATGCCCATAGCGCTGGATTTAGTTGAACATGCCAATCACAGCCGGCATCATTGACTGTCTTCTTGAGGATTCTTAATATGTTTTTATTTGATGCTTCAACCTGACCATTGCCTTGTGGGTAATAGGGTGTGGAAAATCGGTGTTGGATATGAAATTTCTCACAAAGTTCACAGACATCCTGATTTTTGAAAGGAAGACTGTTATCTGTGATGATGGACATGGGCACACCATACCGGTAGATGATGTAGTTGAGGATGAATGAGGCGATTTGCTTGCCGGTGACTTGGGTAAGTGGAACAGGTTCGATCCACTTTGTGAAATATTCGGTGGCGGTAATAATGAATTTATGGCCATTGGATGAAGATGGATGGATCTTACACACAAGGTCAAGGCCCCATTGACAAAAAGGCCATGGTGTTGTGATTGGTTGCAGTTCCTGGGCTAGTGCATGTATCAGGTTGCCATGAACTTGACATTTCTTGCATTTTATGACAAAGTAGTAGGAATCTTTTTCCATAGATGGCCAATAGTATCCATTGCGCAGGAGTTTCTTGGCTAGTGATGGATCACTTGAGTGAGTCCCGCAAATTCCTTCATGGACTTCTTCCAAAGCCTTTGTTATCTCACCTTGTTCCAGACATCGAAGGAGAGTACCATCAAGACCGCGTCAATATAGGGTTTCGGCAATAATGGTATATCGAGCAGTTTGGTGAATGAAGTTTTTACATTGGTTATTCGATTGGTTGGGAGGAAGGGTGTGATCGTGGAGATAGGTGTAGAACTCACCGTACCATGGGGATTCAGAACCGACAAGGTGACATATCATCTCGGATTCGGGGATATCATAAGTGGGGATCCAAAGTTTTTCTACCAAGAACTCATAGCGTGTTGAATTTTGCGGAAGATCTAGGAGAGATGAGATGGTAGCCATAGCGTCAGCAGCTCGATTCTGATCTCTTGGTATCTGCTCAAAAGTGATAGTAGTAAATGATGTCTTTAGAGTGTCCACCATTTGCTTATATGGCATAAGTTTATCATCCTTGGTCTGATATTCATCAGTTGCTTGTCGAATGACCAGTTGTGAGTCGCCATATACTTGCAGTTCTTGTAATTTCCATTGTACGGCTAGCCTGAGTCCTGTGATCAAGGCCTCATACTCTGCTATGTTGTTAGTGAATGGAAATGTGAGCCTATAAGACTTTGGGATGCTATCACCTTGAGGTGTGATAAACAAAATGCCTGCCCCCGAGCCATGCCTAGTGTATGAAACATCAAAGTATAATTTCCATGGTTGTGTTGTTGTGATCATGAATATCTCTTCATCTAGAAAATTGGAAATCAGAGGATGATCACCTATGAGAGGTGCATCGGCCAACTGATCTGCAATAACTTGACCTTTGATAGCTTTACGATCCACGTACTCGATGTCAAATTCACTTAGAATCATTACCCATTTGGCTAAGCGACCTGTCAATGCTGCTTTGCTGAGTAAATACTTGAGTGGATCAATCTTTGCAATGAGTTGTACTTTGTGTGTTAACAGATAGTGCCTCAGTTTAGTGGCTGCTAAGATTACTTCTAGGCAAGCTCGCTCAATAGGTGTATAATTGAGTTCATAGCCCACCAGTGTGCGAGAGATGTAGTAAACAACACACTCTTTTCCTTCTACATTATGTTGTGCCAGTAGTACACCCAATGTTGTACTTGTTGCTGATATATAGAGTAACAACGGTCTACTTGGATCTAGTGGCATCAACAATGGTGTATTCATGAGATAGTCTTTAAGCATCTGAAATGCTTGTTGGCATCAGGCATCCCATTGAAAGCGGATGTTCTTGTGTAGCAGGTGTGTGAATGGGTGACACTTATCAGCCAGTTGTGCGATGAATCTGCAGATAGATTGGAGCTGTCCTTGTAGTGTCCTTAGTTGACTGATATTCTTTGGAGGTGGCATGTCCATGATTGCCTTAACCTTTGCTGGATCGACCTCAATGCCTTTGCTTGAGACAATGTATCCTAGAAGTTTCCCAGAGGTTAATCCAAAGACACAGTTCTTTGGGTTGATTCGAACGTGATATTGTTCCAGTCTATCAAAGATTCTCTCTAATATGTCTAAATGACCTTCTCTAGTGAGTGATTTTGCTAATAAGTCATCAACATAATCTTCCATTATGGTATGCATCATATCATGAAAGATAGTAGTCATTGCTAGTTGATAGGTCGCTCCTGCATTCTTTAGACCAAAAGGCATTACATTCCAGTAGTATGTGCCCCATGGACATGTGAAGGCTGTCTTATGTTGATCTTCTGGTGCGATCTTTATTTGATTGTATCCTGAAAAGCCATCCATGAGTGAAAGCATGGCATGTCCTGCTGTCAGGACTACTATGATGTCGATATTTGGAAGGGGGAAGTCATCCTTAGGACAGGCTTTATTCAGATCTCTGAAGTCAGTACAAATGCAGATGCCCCCTTTTGGTTTGCCGACAGGCACAATGTTGGAGATCCATTCTGCATAATCAATTGGCCTAATGAAACCAACATCTAGGAGTTTCTTGAGTTCTGTTTTGACTAGTACTGCAATTTGAGGATGCATCTTACAAAGCTTCTGCTTGATAGGTTTGGCTCCTTCTGCGACGGTGAGGTGATGCATGACTAAATCAGGATCAAGCCCAGGCATGTCTACATATGACCATGCAAAGTTGATCTGACGCTTCTGGAAGAACTCTATAAACTTAGGCTATTCCTCTAGAGTGAGAAGAGATGCCAGATGTACGAGGTGAGGATTTTTAGGAGTCCCCACATTGTATTCTTTAGTTTCCTCGATGAGAATCGTTGATCGTTCCTGTTGTGCACTAGCAGGGAGAATGTCAAACCCTTCATCCTCAGGCGCCTCAAAGAGGTTTTCACCATTGGATATGCTCTTTCTTTTTACTTTTGTTGGATCAAACAGTGCCACAGTGTGGTTTTCATTGGAAGATCCATGTTTTATTGTGATATTTTTGTAGCTAAAAGGTTTGGCATCCACCCCGAAGTATGCTGCGCTATTAAGTTTAATGGCAAATCCAGCTTTGTGATCCCCACTTGGTAAGTTATCCCTTAATTCCAAAAAATCAATGATGGCCTCATCATTTTGGAAGAAGTCAAGACATGGGGGATTTGGTTGGTTCCATTCGATGAGTTCAGGGTGGATAATGGGTATTACTTCATCGATTAGGTTAAGTGCATTAGATGTATCAGTGAGGGTTAAGACGTTATGGTGAAGGTCATTAATGGTACTCTCCCTGTTAGAATCGGGCGTAGGATGAGACGTAGGGTCTGTGGAAGATTTTTCCAGTTCAGGAACCCAAGTGGTCTTTATCTATGCTTCTATATAAAAAATGACACCTGAAAAGGAGGTCGTATGACCCTAAATGAAGCCTCTGAAGTTGCAAAAACTGGGATTACTTAGGTATAGTCACCAAAAACTGCATTTTCTGAAACATCCATGCATCAAAATCAAAAAATTTCTTCACCACTGTGGAGAGCACGAAATTGTAGCCCATTTCAAAAAATATTGCTCAAAAAAAGGATAAAAAATGAGCAAGATATCATCGTTTGAAGTTGAATTGCAAAATCAGAAATGCAAATGAGAGGGGCCTGCAAAATTTTTGAAGCAAACTGCGGGGTTAAATTTGACAGCTGTATGACGGTCGCGAAAACTTCACCTCTCTGCTAGCTGGGCGGTCTGCGTTAGCTCTGCGTGGCAGATGACGTGGCGGATGACTGTGCATACGGGTTTTACCCGTGGGCCAGTGGCTGCCTGCCACGTGGCAGGTGCGGGTCCATCGGTTTTGTAACTGCCGATGGGAGGATGGCGTCGTCGAAGGCGGGAGCAGGCTGCTGGAGTCGCTGGAGGCGGGCCAGAAGCCAAGGCGGCCGAAGGCGGGAGCTGAGCGGGCCGGCGACGGGAGCGAGGCAGCCGGTTGGACGTTCTGCGGCAGTGGGCAGTGGTCTAGGCAACCAGCAGGACATTCTGCGAGGCGGTGGTAGGTCTCAGCAGTGGCACAACAGGAGAACAGGACGGGAGGATGGGACGACCGATGCTAATAGTGGCAGGTCCGGACCTGCAACACCTGCGACATGCAGGTACAGACTGCACGGGGGGGGTCTGCGGACCCCCTAAAAAACCAGAAAAAAACTTTTTTTTTTAATTTTTCTTTTTTGATTTTTTGAAAAGTTTTTTTTGATTTTTTTTTCAAAAAATATATAAAAAAAATTTCGAAATTCGTACAATAAGAGTAAAATTGGCGAAAATTTTTTTTCTCACCAAAATAGGCCGACTTTATAACCAAAATTCATGGAAACAGCCTTCTGGACGCAACGGTGCGGTCAAATCTGGTCTAGGACGCCTCCAAAAGATGCTGCTCCTCAGATCTTCCTCTTGATGTCGCAATAATGCCTCTTCAAGACGAATCAATGAAGCCCCAATTTCTTTGATACCATGTGAGATTTTGCCAAGATCAAGAGCTCAATGAAATGTACAAAATAGAGACACAATATAGGACAAGAATAAGCTGTATTCTCATCAATAGAAAATGATCAATAATATCAATTACATATGTCTTTGCGTGATGGAGGTAGTGATGTGTCTTCCTCATCTAAAGTGTTAAGCTGTACAGAATCAAATTCCCACTCATGTGAGTTGGTCTCTGAGTCACTTTCCAGCATCCAATTACTATACCATACTGGGATGCCTTTTGAATTAAATATTGCGGGTGTGATTGGTTGATGTACCTTTGTAGTGATCGGTGTTGCAGGAAGATTGATGGGGATAAAAGAATATGGTACTGGGAGTATCGGTAATATTGACTCAGTGGCTTTTGCTGGAATTGCTGGTGCCATGAATGCTGCTAGGGGTTCCAATGCAGTTGCTGCTGCTAATGGTGTCGCTGATGAGACTACTGGTTCGCTTGGTGGGATGAATGGTATTGGTGATGGTTGTGTTGGGGTTTTGAGCCTCGATGGGGCAGTTGGGATGGTGCTTGAGGCTGCTTTGATAATGAAAGGTGTCCTTTTTGTAGTAGGCTGACATAATGGTTTGCTGGGTTTTCCTTTGAATTTGAGCTTAGGAAAGATTTCTTTCTCAAAGCCTAGGCTTGTATTACCTTTGGGTTTTAATTTTGGCAGCAGAGGTTCATGTCATCCTTGTTTGCAATATCCCAAAGCACTCTGACCATCATATCCCATTCTTTGCATGATGAGGAGACCTTTGCCATATAGATCCATAGGAAGTTTAACTGGTGGGATATCAGTGGTGATGGGATCTTTATAGATCCATTCCGCTAGGTCCTCATCTTGGGTTTCTTCCTCTTGACTCTTTCCAAGGATGAAAGGCGTCAAAGCACATGTTGGCGTGATCGGTGATGGCTGGAGTAACTGCTGTGGCTTACCATGTGTTCTAGGAGAAGTGGGCATCTGTCCCACACAAAAGAGTTGACTTAAGTTGTATTCCCCAGGACCTTCCTCTGCTACTTTCATCTTAAGCTTTTCTTGCTTGGGTATAGTGGTGTTCGAACTGGCAAGAGAGGCTGGACTTATATATGATGTGGAGGAAATGGCTTCTCTATTATTAGGAACAGTAATCTCTGGTTGATGGTTGATATTATGGCAGTATGCAAAGGGATTTGCATCGCCCAGGATTGTGATCTCTACACCGTTATGTGGGAACTTGATACATTGATGGTAGGTAGATGGAACGGCTTGCATGGCATGTATCCAAGGTCTTCCTAACAATAGATTGTATGGCAGAGGAAGGTCCAGAACCTGACAGATGATGTGCTTTACCACAGGGCCCACTCGGATTGGTAGTACCACAGCTCCTTTGGATGAATGCTCCACATCGTCATAGGCTTTGATTGTGATCTTCTTACAAGGATCCACTGATTCTATTGCATATCCCAATGCTGTGACCAACTGTAGTCTACAAATATTCAGGCCTGCTCCATTATCGATCAAGACTCGCTTGATCCTATGCTAGTTGATAAAGCCTTTGATGTGAAGTGAGGCATTATGAGGTTGCTGGAAGGAAGAGTTGTCACTTTCAGAAAAAGTGAGACAAGGTGATGACTTTAGACTTCCAACCATGGCTTGAAATTGGTCTGTATTCAGATTTGCAGGGACTGACACCTCTTGGAGTCCTTGATCCAAGATAGTTTTATGAGATGGCGATAGGTGCAATAGCTCTAAAATGGATATAAGCGCAGGCGTTTTATCTAATTGTTCCACAAGATTGTACTGCTTTGGGATGGAGGTGGTGCCTTGTGGGGCTGCCTTTATGGTGACTTTGTCACGATGCGTAACAACATTGCAATTTGAGTTGGAATTTTTGAAGGTTATAGTTGCAATTTGTTCACTGGCATCATACAGATGATTTACAGTGTAACTATACGCAGCTTGTGTATAATCAGTGGTATCAGTGCCTCACCTGGAAGTGGAAGGACCCCTTTGATCTTGTGATGGAAGTGGATATTTGAACATCAGATGATCATTATTTATTGTTTTTGGGTCATGTCCTTCAATTTCAATTTCTCCTCGGTCAATAAGATCCTGAATAAGATCTTTCAATCGGTGACAATTACTTGTCTTGTGTCCTCTTCCTTGGTGGAATTCATAGTGTTCAGTATCCCTCCACCATGCCAGTTTGACCTAAGGCTCATAGTTGGATGGTTTGTGCAGAGTGACCAAATTTTGAGAAATGAGTTGTCGCGATACTATTTCAATGGGTTCCCCTAAGGGAGTGTATGTGCATTTCTGTTTTTGCTGATGAGGTCTTAGTTCATCAGGAGATGTGATGCGACCTTGATTGGAAGGAACATTTGTATTATTCTGAGGTGGAGGATTTTGTCCTGCAAACCAAACCACAGGTTGTGCATTTTGGACAGTTCGGGCATCCACAACCCCATCATTGATGATATTCTTGTTTTTGTTCCAGAAGCTTGGTTTATCACTATTGAAGCGTGGGCGAGGACCATCCTTTGGTTCATTAAAGATTTTGATGAGTCCTTTCTTGATAAGTGCCCTTTCACATTTCAAACCTTTGGTGATCATATCATTAAAAGAGTTTGTGTCTTTGACATCCAAGTGAAATTCCATTTCTTCGTTTAAGTTGGAAATGAATATTTCCACTAGTTCTCGTTCAGGAAACTGAAGAGAACGTCCGCTAGACATTTGGTGCCATCGTTGTAGGAATACTGAGAATAGTTCACCTGGTTTTTGTTTGGTGTTGCACAGATCAGCCATGGTGATATCGCATTCAATGTTATGAGAGTAATGAGCTAGGAACTTCTGGATGAGTTCTTCAAATGTTCTAATGCCACCTGATAGTCGGGAAAACCATGATGTGGTTGTTCCTCCCAAGCTTTGGGGAAAAAGGTGCATTAGGTATGTGTCTTCATATGCCACTTCGAGACAAGCGGAATGAAATTCTCTAACATGATCACGGGGATCTTCCTTTCCTCTATATTTTTCAAATTTGGGTGTTTCGAATCCTCGGGGAAAGGGTGGCATATAAAGATTCCTATCAAAAGGATATGGACATATGTCATTGAGTGAGAATTGGTTAGTCTTGACACCACTATGAAGTTGTTGGGTGAGATTCTTGACTTGTTGCCGCAACATCTCCATTTCAGTTGGAGGAGGTGGTGGGTTACCTTGAGGAATGTTATATCTGATGGGATCTCTACCTCTTTCCTCTTCATGGTGACTTTGTCTTTCTGATGCTTGTCTTAATTGGGCAAGATCAAAGTCAGAGGGAAGTTTTGCTCCTTCTTGAGCGATTTTTAAGAAGTGAGCATCCGCATTGCTCCTGAGCATTTCGTCAAACAGTTTGTTAAAGAGAGGGTTATGCTGAGCCCTTTCTATTGTTGCAGGAGTAGGAGTACTTGGGTTTTCATCATTTGCATTTCCTACAAGTGCTTCTTGAAATTCATTGAGATTTTCCTCTTCTTCTTCTTCCATTTCTATTTCTCGTTTCCTTGATTGTGATCAGGTTTGGGCCATTTTGTTTATAAGCTTTTGTTGAAGTTGTGTGAAAATGATGATGAGTTTTTGATGAAATGAGAGATTGATGGTTGGTGAATTGTGTTGCATGTGGATCTCTAACACTTTTAAGGTGGATGTAACCAAAATTCCTTCGTTGAATTGCTTGCTTGTTTGATAAGTTTTTGATGTGATAAGGTGTAGAGAAATCTGAGATTTGTTACTGATTTAACTACCTAGTACTGAGAGGATTCACTCATGAACTAGTTTTAACCTATGTAGATGTGTCTCTTAGGATGAGCTTATCCTAGATGTAGAAACAATCTAAAAAGTGATGTGATGTTTTTGATTTCAAGCAATATCTAAAAGAGAACTTGGGACAAGAACCTCTTAATGTTTTGAGAGTTGGGATGGATTGATAATGAAGTGATGATGTATGAATAAGATGATGGATGAAATGTTTTCAACTTCAATAAAAACTTTGTGTTACAAATGGGACAAACTCTACCTCTTCCCTTTCGGGTGTTGGTGGTATTTCTCGAGCTGTGTTGTATGTGATACAGATGTTTGGGAAAAAGTTGGGATTAATCTTACCTCCTTGGTTTTTGTGATAACTCAGAGCTCTATATTGCATAAAAGCTTTGTGGTTCAATGATTCTGAATCAAATTCGTTTGTTTTGCCTTGAAGGTAGAGGCGCATGTGACACCAAAAAACTCTATGGGAGACAAAGATTTGTCTATTTATATAGAAGAATTTCCTCCTTTTGATCAAAGCCTTTGAGCTTAATGGTCTTCTTTTCAAGTTGATATTCTAATGATGCTTCTTCTTTCGCAAGATGTGAAGGATGGTCATAAAGTTTTGATACTTTTGTTGTTTGCACTTTGTTTTTGATGTGTTTGGTTGGATGAATACTTTGTTTTTGGAAGTGATTTTCTTTGGATGTTTCTTTGACAAGAAAACAAAGCAAGCATACAAACACAAGAATGTTGCCTTAAAGGCACAAATGAGTATGGGTCTCGATTAAGCCAATCCTTGGACTTTTATATGACCCTTCCTTTAGATGTATTTTAAGGTGTATTTCCAAAGCATGAAGTCGGCTCAATTTGCATTTGGTCTTTAAAACGAACACACTTCAAACACTTTTTATCCCTAAGGTCAAATGGCCAGTTGTGATAAATTTAGCCCACATCTTGATATTTCTTCGACTTTGGTACTACATACCTCATGAATCCTGCCGTGGCAGGTAAGGATGTGATATACTAAGTCTTGCACGAGCATAACAAATAGATGATCCCTATGATGGGGGAGTCACCACTTTTATCAAGTCACAAGTGACTTTTCAAAAAGCTATGTTTCTACTCAAGGAAATATGTATGGTGAGTATCTTGGGAGCAAAACCATCTATGCTCTTGCACTAAATTATATGACAAATATCCTCAATCAATAGAATGGGTGGGATACTACTTAAAGGTGTTTAGTCATGTTCGATGTTTTTGGACATAAGTTCATTCTGCAGTGACTTACTTAAGAGCCTTGTAACTGGTGGTGGGGCCCATTTGTCCTTTTGGCCAGTTACACTATAGGAACAGCTATACCCAAGGCTACAACTTTCGCTCTCACCTGATTTCTATAGCGGCTCGAAGGATTTACCGCTCGAGGTTGTTCCCAAGAGTATCGATCCCTTGGCAGGCCTCTCTTAAAAAGATAAAATTTTTGAGTGTTACTAACACTTTTCTCTTGCACCTAGGACCACGAAAGCCAAGGGAGAGGATAGTGTGTGTTAGAAGTAGGACCACTCGACAAACTTTGCACAAGCATGCCAAACACAAAAGATACTTGTTCTTTTTAACTCATCATTTGCAATGTGATCTAACTATTTGGAGATGTTGCTCCAACAGTCATGGTGTTCTTTTAAACTTCAAAGGCAATATGTTTTGTAAACTAGGAAAAATGAAATCCTGGTCAAATTAACAAAAAGCACGTTTTGCTTGAAGTAAAATTGTTTTTGAGCTTTGAATGAAAAATGGCTTGTTCTTTTTAGATTGCCCAAAACAAAGTGTTGATTGTAAATTTCTTTAAGTTGATGCAAGAAAATAAATTTTGTTTTGTTGATTTTAAGCACCAAAACAAAGTTTGTTTCCTAACTTGCAAGAAATAAAGTTTGTTTTGTTCAGTTTTAATGCACCAAAAGACGAGTGACCCTAACTAGAAAGCAATAAAATTTTGTTTGTTCAAGTTTTAAAGCACTAAAAGAAAATTTGTAATTTTTTAATGGTGATTTTTAAACCTGCACAATCAACAAATGGTTAGTAAAATCTATGTCCAAGGGGGGATTCCACAAGCCTAAAATTTTTCTTTTTTTTGTTTACAAGGTGATTTTACGACATTCTGTTACAATAGCGCTAGTCTGTGTTTGAGCAGAAGCACTATTTAACTCAAAAGCGCTGAAAGAAGGGGAAAGACAGAGGGGTAAAAGCGCTGAAAAAGGGGTAATACCACCAAAACAACGTCAAAAGTGCCAAAACTATTCCAAAAGCGCTGAACTTGAGACAATAGCGCTATTGTAAGAACAATAGCGCTAAAAGCATAAGTGTTGATAGTGCTAGAACGAGTTCAATAGCACCAAAGTGCAACCTGTGTGACACTTTCAACATTCAAACATGTTAGTTTTTTTTTTTTTAAAATGATATTTTTGGTGTTTCGATTCATGTCGGGTTCACCAAATGATGCCCTACAAAATGGACAAGGTTAGTCTAAGATAAACCACACACAAGACACAAGAAAATCGTTAGTGTTAGTTAATAAAAAACTAATCTAAAGAGGCATATCAAGAGAGACACTAAAATCATGCTAATATATCTAACTAATGAAACAAAGATAATGAAGCATCTCCAAATGCCTCTTAGCATGCTCTTAGCTCCTTCTCCCTTGTTCCTCTCCTCTCCAAGTTCCAAAATAGTGTAGCTCTCAGCAGCTTTTTGCACTATGGATGCTTATGGAGGATTGAGATTGAAATATGCTCTAAATGTAAATAAAGAAGCTAATACTAAGCTATTGATGCTAAAATGATTTATTTTAACCAAAATGACAATACATGAATTTGCTATGCTAAATGCTCTCTTAAAATGACTATAGGTTAAATGCATACAAGTTTTCAGGATCTGGATTATGAAGAAATGGGCTTTATTTATAGGGAAAATGGAGCAATTGATGGTTGAGATTGAGTAATGTCAACAAGGGTCAGGATTGAATGATTTCAAATCCATGTGAGGGCTTTCCACCCAATCCCAGGATGACAAGTGTCAATGTGAGATATTTTGAGAGGAGAGGGAATAAGCATTACATGCTTGATATGACTTTGGGAGTTAAAGTCAAGGTTGGTTGAATGAATAAACTCTTTATTCAAAGAATAAAGCTTTTATCCAATGGATAAATTCTTGTGCAAATGTGAAATGGATGAATATGGTCAAAACAATAAATGTTTGGGGAGACAAGTTTGAAATAACCATAAATGGTCATGTAAGAGCCATAAATGGTCATGTAAGAGCCATTAGTGGTCTTGGAAGACTTTGGGGGTTAATTTGTTGAACACACAAAGCATTAAATGCTTTTCAAAGACTTTGGAGTCTTTGAGAAGTGACTCCATTTTGCTTAGGAATGTGACAATAATTAGGGGATGGATTAGGCTAATTAGGAAGGGGTTAGAAGAATCTAGAAGGGGATTAGATTTTGCAAGTTGGATTTGGTGGGTGAGGGAAAATAGGATTTTATTAAAATAAATATTCATTTATTTCAATAAATGTATGCAAGTTGCATTTGTAAGAAAATGCAAGTTGGGGGGGGGGGGGGGGGGATAATGATTTAAATAAATGTTTTATTTAATTTTTTAAAAAGAGGAATAGGGGATTTAATTAAATAAATTGATTTTATTTATTTAATTGATTGGAATTTGATTTTAATGAATTAATTAAAATAAATTGAATAATTTATTTAATTAATAGGAGAATGTTTGGAGATGAATTAATTAAATATTAATTTAATTAACTGATGGCTAGTGGATTTTTAATCAAATAAATAGCGAATATTTATTTAATTAAGCTGGACAGATTTGTGTGACTACAATATGTCATATGTATGAAGATGAATTGTGAAGAAGCACAACAATATCTTGTGTAATTTTATTTTCTTTTATCGATTCTATCCCATATTTTCTTATATTGTGAGGGTTCCTTAATTTTCCATAGACAACATGGGTATATCAAGCAAAATCTCTCATTGGCCATAGTTGAGATTCAATTGTTCATAAATTTAACTTCTACCAAACCTTGTAATAAGGTTTTATTATAGGTCTCCTAAGTTTCAAAATCAACAATATTCACTAAAACAATCTTAATTGTTGCATACTTTTAGTTTCATCAAATGATAGCCTTCTGTTTGAGTACACAATTTCAAAATATACAACATAAAAACTTTAAAATTTTGAATCATCTCAATAAGAGTCTCAATGAATAAAATTCCACACTAATACAAACCTTGAGGATATACATTAAAGGAAAAAATCATCGTGGACAGATAATAGATATTGAAAATTTGAAATAATTATGGATAATGGACATAAATAGTTTTTGAACCTTGTTAATGTTTTTTTTTCCGAAGAATTGAATAATATATATAATTTTATGCCTATTCGAGGGTGCAATAAGATGAATTATGGTCAAACCTCTTGGGTTTCTTGCTTCTCTATCTGCACATTTCTTGAGTAATTCATTGGTGATTTATGAATGCCTCATGTAAATAGCTTCTAATGACAAATTTTGTCATATCTTATTAACTAATTCCACTCTAGCCCTGCATCCTCCAAACCTTAAATGCACCAATATCAATATCCATGCAAAATAATGACTTTGGACATATAGATGAATACTAAATTTTTAGAATTTTTTGAAACAATGAAAACCCATTACAAAAGAGACCATCTAGATTCCAAATATGTAAATTTAAAAAAAAATGGATATTTTTAAAAAAAATTTAAAATATTTTCTAGTGAAAGAGGTCCATAAACTTGAAATAACAGGGTTTTTTAGTTTTTTTAATAACTTTTTTTGTTTTTAAGTTTTTTGAAAAATAAATTATATGACATCAAACTAGAGACATTATATACAATTTCAAAAAAAAAAATGTTAAGTTTAGGTCAAATTATGCTTCTCGTACACGAGGGTTTTTCAAAATAACAATTAGGTCCAATGAAAATTAACAAAAAAATATGCTAAAAAAATTAAGAAAAAATTCTAATCAAAGTTGAATGAGTTAAAAACATTTCCCAAAAGGATTCAAAAAATTACTTTCATTTAAGTCAAATTAGGCTTGCCATATACGAGCATGGTATGGTCATGACAAAGTGACTTTTAAACTATAGGTTTTAGAAATGCCTATTTAGACTTAATTTCTATCATTTGGGTATTAAAATAAATTACATATTTGGAAACTAGACTTCGAGCATTACAGTTTATAGTACATACTTTTTAAGATTCATTCCTTAAGTGCTCCAAATTTTCAATTCAAGCAAGACAAATTCTAAAAAACAAGGAAAACACTTCCACTTTTTGGCCAAAAAGTGGGCTCAACTTCTTGTAGGCACCCATGTCAATGAGCTTCATGATGAAATTCCTTACCCCTTCCTCTAGTATGTAACCTTGCATCCTTTATTTTAAATTATAATTTTTTTCATATTTTATTTTGCCCAATATTATTGATTGGATTGTGTCATTGGTGATCATGCCCATTGATGATGTATTACTTTCCTCCATTGGTGAATGTTCCCAATGAGAATGTCAGTTATATGCCATTGGTGTTAATGCAAAATCAAGAATCTTGTGCTAATCACATGATGTTATTTGCATGTATGCTTCATGTATACGACATTTGTTTAATCCCTCTCCCAACGAGTTTGGTGTGACCATCACCTAGCATGGTGGGAGTGGATACTTTGATTCCGCAAGGTTGGGTGGCATGAAAACCATCACTAGGGATGAAGGATCATGGACAAATGTCAAAGATGTTACTACCATAGTACTAGTTCAATTATATTTCATTCTTTTTAAAATTTAATATAATTATAGTATGAAAGGATGTTTGAGCCCTAAAGGTTTAAGTTGTATTATTGATCATTTGAACTCTTGTACTGAGATAGATTGTAAATGTTAACGAATCTTGGATGATGGTGAAATTGATATCATGCTTGCATGTCTTAGTCTTGGAGTTGAGCACAATTGAATCATATTATACTTTTATGCTAAAGAGTTTTATGGTAAAATGAACTTTGCACTTTTTGAATTGGGTATAGAATGAATTTAGGAACATTTCTTTTGGGTTAAAAATGAATGTAATGCATCTTGAAATGGTTTACTATGATGTTGTGTAGTGGTGAAAAATCAGGGTTATGGTTAATTTAGGATAATAAAAACACTAAGTGACCGAATTAACCATTACATTATGAGAAAATAGAATCTAATAGATCTGACCTTGATAGATCAAGATTTTGATATGATTCCAGGCCTCCAAGTTAGGGTTCTTTCTTCCTTAAGTTGAATTAAATTTGATTTGTTAAAGATTAGGGAAAGATAGTGAATTATTGAAGAAATTTGATAGAAGTAGTGAGTTATAGATGTCATTTCGAGCCACCAACTTAGATCTGAGCAAAAGAAGATGATTCGAATGTGTTCTCAGAGATTCAACCTAATTTTTTCAGCACCATGCTATTCCAATTCGGCCTACTCCTACAAATTTCTCACCATAAAAATGTGAACCTATTTGTCTTTGTGAATTGTGTTGATCCTCCCAAACATAGATTTGTACCTATTTTCTAGACATGTGAAGAAGTGGGAAATTGTTGGGAATAGGGGTTTGCCTTAGGTCAAACCCTGGTTTTGGAATTAACTATGAAATTGAATTGAAAATGTAAATGAAGTACTATAGTAAAATACTTTCCTTTTGAGGGAAAGACTAAAAATGAATGAAACACTAATGATATACCCTTAATGAAGTTTTGTTTGTTTCCACAAAGGAATTCATGTAAACATTCTTCATAAAACATGCATGTTGTGACGCCCTACCCTGACTCATCCTAGCATTTCAGTATTTTTCATGTTGAGACTATTATGGATGCTTTATTTTTATGCATTATGGATTTGGAACTTTTATGATTTCATGATTTGGATAACATTGATATATATTGATGCTTCATTGCTATGCATTATAGATATAGAACTCTATATGATTCTGGAATAGGATTACTTTGCGATGATGTATGTCATTATTGGAATTGCAGGACTTTACTATGATGATAGAAATAGGATGCATATTTGTGTATGGATCAAAATTAGGAGGATTATGATAATTACTTATGTGGATTTATTTTGATACAAGATATATTGATTTTGTTTAATATCAATTGTATGCAGAGTGTTTGACGTGTATTCTTATTCATGTGTTTAAATATTATATGAGGTTATTTGGAAGTACTAATGTGTAATTGAGATGTGCAAAAAAATTATCCATGTGACCATGGAAATATTATGGAGAACCAAACCTATACCTATGTGCGTTCGTAAAGCCAGGGGTTGTCTATTTGGAGAGACAACACTCTGTATGTATCGTATTTTATTTGTAATAGTGAATGATGCATGTGTGTTAAATTTTATTATTGATTTATTTAAATCCAACAAGAGACAATTTCTAGGTGTAATTTTGTAAGGTATTTTATTGTGTCACTTGACACATGCATTGATTTATGTCTTGAATTTTGACTTGTCTCTTGAAGGGAGTTGTTTAACTATAGCTTTTTCAAACATTTGAATGTGGTTCTAAAATTTCCTTGGGTGGAGAATCTTTGGAGTGGTCAACTCAAGTTTGAACCGAAAATAAACTTCAGATGGGTTTATAAGGGGTCAAATGGACTCCTAGGGGTAGTTTAAAGGTGTTTCCTAAAGCCCATAAGGTATACCTATGAGTTAGGAGTGTTTTTAGGCATGTGTCTACTCCCATGTGACTTTTTAGACACCTCAAAAAGTGGATTTTCTAAGATGTGCGAAAATTCAAAATTAGAAGGTGCCATCTAGGTTAGATAACCTTCCCTTTTGTTGAGAGATCCTTTTTGATCTTTTTCTTACTTTTTCCTTTTTCAATTTTTAGAAACCTGTGAGAACTCTCACTGAGGTCTTTTTAGGTAAAGATGAGAGATTTTGTGGGTAATCACCCACTCTCCATTTTTGGAGATTATGCAATTTTGAAAAGAAGAGTTTTGGGGATAGAATTTTGGCTAAGTGTAGAAGGAAGGATTGTGGAATTGGGCTGCTCATCCTCAACTAGTTCTAGCATACCTTTGGGCAATTTGAAGGTTGGTTTAACTTTTCCTTGTGTTGCTTTCATGATGCATGTTATGTTGAAAATATTTGCTTGCATGTAAAGGTTAGTTTCTTTTATTTTTCCCTTGTGAAAATTATTTTGTGTTCTATATTTTACTTCTTGTATGCATTGTTTTTCTGTGTTTTGGGAGTAACCAAGGCCTCCTACTCTTGGGAGAGAGGATGGTCTTGTGGGTGGTAGAAGTTTGACAGCCCTCGAGTGAGAGGCTCTCGTAATGAGAGTGATCTCAAGGGATATTTATGTGACCCTTGCTGCATGGCTTGTTTGTGCAATTGGGGGTCATAAGGAGGGAAATATGGCATGAATGCCTTGGGGGGGCATAAGGATGTGGGGTTATTATACTTATGATATATCTTTGTTTGCCATGAGGTGGTTTTTTGTTTTACCATACTTGCAGTCTCCTTAGGGTATTTGGTCCACTACCACCCTTGTAAAATCATCACATTTTGTGGTGCAGTGTAGCCTTGGTTGGGAATATGCGGTTGTGTTTGTTTTCCCCTACTTGTTGTGTTTGCATGTGTGTAACCTATCTAGGGCTTGGTTCTCCAAGCTCGGGGGTGGCTTCTAGTAAGCCTAGGCTGGGAGTTGAGCACTCCATGGTCATAGCCTATGATTTATTTGCAGGTTGTTGGAAGAAAAGAAAAGGACAAGTAGGAGTTGCTGGATTTATTTGTTTGCAAAAAAAGATTTGGAAATGGAATATGTTATATTTTAAGTTGCAGTAATGTAAAGGGAAACTATGTGGTATCTATTTTTGAAAAGAAATGTATCTATTATTTTTAAGGTTCTTATTTAATAGAAATGAGGGATCCATTTGTAAAGTTGACTATAGGGTCATTTAAATATGCTTTTAAGAAATGTAATATTTTATTACGCTATACTGCAAAAAAGAAATGAGTATTTCTGGATTTAGTTCCTATAGTTCTGAAAACAATATTTGTTGTGTATATGATATTTTGAAAAGCAAGAAATTTATTTTATCCCTTTATGCATTTCAATTTTTTTTTTTTTGGGAAAGAATGAAATAGATTAGCATGCATGTAGTAGGCTGGAAATAAAACATTTAGATCTATTTATGGAAGTGCAAATATACTTTATTTAAATCTATCATTTTATTTATTTGCAGATAATAAATGTAAAAACTATCATGGCTATCTCTAAGATTTATTTCATTGATCTCTAGGTTAATATAGTTGTTGTGTAAATTTATTTAATTCTGTCACTTACCTATTTGCAGAATATAAAATCTAAAGTTGAATAGTTATCTAATTTATTTAATATCTTTTGATATAGATGCTGTTTTAAATATTTAATTCTGTCATTTATTTAAAATAAATCTAAGGTTAAATAGTTTATCTCAGATTATAGCAACATGGAATTTAAAACAAAGAAAAAAAAAATATAATACCTTGATTTAAATCTGAGAATTATTAATAATCTGTTCTATGTTTTTGAAAAGAAAAATAATATACATCTGCATGGTAATTTCAACCCTAGATATCATGTGCATCCAAACATATATATATATATATATATATATATATATATATATATATATATATATATATATATATATATATATATATATATATATATATATATATATATATATATATATATATATATATATATATATACTACACTGATATTTAAAATATAATTATATATGTAATATATATATATATATATATATATATATATATTAAACAACAAAAAAAAAAATTTAAAAAGGGGGGTTTCGGGGGGGGGAAGTCGAACCTACTGTGTGTACACACAGTGGGCAGCCCGCAGCCCGCTACTATGTGGACACACAATGGGCGGCGCTCGGCACTGCCGCCGCTGTGTGTACACATAGTGGGCGGGCGCCACCGCTCCCCCCTGCGTGTAAACCTCCGCTCTCCTCCGCCTACATGATGCCCTCCGCCATGCCTTCGGCCCTCCCTGCATCAAAACAAGAACATGAAACCCTAACTCGGTATGGGTTAGGGTATTCGAAAGTTGTAAAGGTATTAAGGAATGAAAATAAAATGATAAGGGCATTTTTTATAATATTAAAATTAGGGTTCATGGGTATTTTGATAATGATATATGTAAAAAAAAAAAAGAATATCCTCACATACAAGTATATAGGTGTTAAAAGGTATATATGTATATATATAAATATAATCATATGTATATTTATAAATATACATATATATATTTATATATTTATGTATAGTTTAGAATATGAATGTATAGGTCAAAATGTAGATTTATCTATTTTATTAAGTGTATATATTTTATATATGTTTTTTTTTATAAACATATGGGTATATTTAAAAATGTGGTTTTAAAGTTTGTATTATTATGGCGTTTAATTTGTTAGGATTAATTGACCCTTTAGTCGAATTAGTTTAACTACATTTTAATTATCGTTAAAATAAAATATAGACATTAATAAATCTAAGTGCTAGGACTAATTTAATTAGATCCTAAAAGCAATTAATGGCTATTGGAGATTAATATTATATTCGTCAATTAATTTAGAGAGTTTTGATTAAATTAAGTTATTGATTTAAATTGATGAGATAATAAAATAATTATCTTAGTATTCCGCATTTAATTTAAATATTATTTTGCTTTCTCGAGTTAGTGGTTAGAGTTAACTCACACTTAGTTAAGACAAAACTTACTAGAGCATTTCATATTAGCAAATTTAATGTTTATAGGTTGTTATTTTTAAAAAAAAATTATCCCGTTCGTGCCCAAAAGTTTGGGCATGACACATGTCATCTCCAATGCTTGAATCTTGACTTCACTTTTGCTCCAATGCTTGATAGAAGATCGATTGCTTGCTAACTTGAATTTGCTAGAATGTAATTGAGATCTTGAATGTGGTTTTTTCTAAAATGAGAGGGGTAGACCTCCTTCTATACTTGTTTGTTGAAAAACAAATTGAATTTCTAACATAAGACGATAGGGGATCTAGGTCCTCGCCCAAATTAGGTGACCGTTATGAGCCCCCAAAATGGGCCCCTTTTGAGAGGACCATGGTGCTAGGCGCCATGGTGTTAGAAATTAGGGCTCCAGGATCAAGGGGAGATAGTGTAGATAGTGAAAATCTGTGTTCAATAGTTGGTGTGAGCATGATCCATACTTTATAGCGTCATAAAATTGTGACCCTTGCAATTTTGACCATATTTTAGGTCCTCACCTTCATGACTACATTTCCCTACTCAATTAGGACCCCTCTCTACATCATCCTTCTGAATTTCCCTCTGTTTTAGCTCTTAAACTACCTTCTAACCCTGTCTAGGCCCCAAAATAGGGTAGCCCCTATCCCCCCTCTTTGTGTGGCCCCAAAATGGGTCCACCTAACCCTTGACCCTAATTCACTCTTTGAGATTCAAATTCCCCTATGTCAGCCTTCGATGAGATGAAAATTATCCTCTTAGGCAAGTATAAAAAGGGATTTAGTCCTCTCATTGGCATAAGTGAAATATACAAGAATAAGCAAGGATAAGCGAAAATTAGGAGGAAGCCTTCATTATCGTTATCAAGAATTCAAGTGTTCAAGTCTTCAAACATCTTCTTCTTCATATGTCTTCTTCATTCATCCATTGGAGAAACATTACAAAATTCATTTGCAAGCAAGTGTGTGTTATGGTTTTGTCATATTACATGACATTTCATGCAACACTTGTGATTACATTCAAGAAGCAAAGCAACCATCATCAACAAATCGTAAATCTACAAGGTATACATTTCCATTATTTACATTTAAGCATTTGCAATTACTTTCTTTCAAGGTTGATTCCTCAACCAAGGTTTGACTGAGGCAAACCCCTATCCACAACCCTTCTTCCCTTCTTTTCTATGTGTAGGTTGCAAGTACACAACTGTAATTGTAGATTTGAGCTCCATTTGCAAAGGTGGAAAAACCCTTTTTGACTCGTAGATTTTTTGGAGGACCAAGTGCACTTTCAACATGGTCTCGACGACTTTTCTCTAGATTTGCAAGGCAGATTCAAAGTTACAACGTGATCCCAAATTGGTAGCTCCTTATTTCACCCACTTTTGTCTTCATTTTTTGCATAGTCAAAAAGTCAACTCTTTTACTTACAAAAGAGGGTAAATTGCATTGTACCCTTGCAATGCACTTAGTATTCAAATCCTTATTCACTCTAGGGTTTAGATCTAGTGAATTCAACCCCCCTTTTGAATGTAAAGCATCTCTCAAGTAAAAATCATCCTTGTGATTTCCTTTCTCTCTCCTAGGTGGGGAATCACTAGGGTTCAATTTTCCACTTTACATTTTGGTGAACTCGACATCTTACATGCTTGTACCTTTATTGTCTTAGATCTGAAAATTACATTGCTTATCAAATTCAATTCTTTCATTGTCTTGTTCAATTTTGCAAATCAAATTTACATTTAATTAAGTGGTTAATTGTCAAAACCCTAATTTTCAAACATCAACTTGAACTTGTGCAAAAATTGGATTTACATTTAATTTTCAGATTTGTGACTGTTTCCAAACTTGTTTTCTTTCCTAAAATTCAAATTTTCAATTTCCCTCCTTTTCCCAAAATTCCCAATTTTAAAATTCAGTGGTTAGGTCCTAAAACCCTAATTTTCAAATTTAATTGGATTTTGTGTAAATTTCAATCAATCTCAACCAATATCACTTTTCTAAATATTATCTAAGGTGGCTCTATCCATTAGATTTGACCTTTTTCAAAATTACAGTTCAATTTCTTATCTTTTTCAAAACCCTAATAGGGTCCAATTTCGACATTCAAACCTTAATTTCACCTATTTAGAGATCGTAAAATCAATCAATTTTTTGGGGATAGCTCTCAAGTCATTGTAGCTTTCATCAAAAATTTCCAAAAAGTTGGGAGGACTGGGTGTGTTAGGAATCAGAAGGACAACTGAGAGGAGGGGGGTGGGGGGGGGGGGTGAATCACTTGTGAACCAGTTATATATAAATTATAAACCAAAATAGATTATTACAATTTAAACCTTAGTGTTGGTAAACCAAACTTAAATTCTAGTAAAATAGATTAAATGTTATAGTAGTACTGGTATAACTTAATGCGTGGAACAAAAATAGAAACAACATCCACAACACATAACACAAAGATTTTGATGTGGAAACCTGGTAAGGGGAAAAAACATGGTAGGAAACCTTACCCACAATCAGATGATACTACTGCAGATAGTAAGTGTATACAAATGGGGTCTGCACATGCAGAAAGGCCAACTACCTAGAGCTTACTGCTCAATCATAAAATAGGAGTCACACTGACTATAATTGGATGGTTAAATCCAATGCTAATGTACTACTCAAGATAGCATCTGCAATGCTGGATTCAATACCGGTTTAAGCTCTGAACATGAGTGCCAAACACCTTCATAACCTTCCTTCAACCTGCAGATAATGTCTGCGTGATTCACACAAGGATCTTCTTATTTTCGCTCTTCAATGTTCACTCATACCATTTCCATATCCCATGTCCATATCCGATCTTCAATAAGATCTTACATTTATACAAAACCTAAGACCAAATGTTAAGATCATCTCACTAAAGATATTAAAATTTAAATCAATTACAAATAAGTCTTGATGCAATACAATATGTCGACTCAATACATTTACACTCAATCAACCATTTCCAAAATGTGTCATGCTGATCTGGAATAGATATCATGTACCAGTCCATAACCTACACCTATCTGCCGGTAAAGGAAAATGTGTCAACTCGATTAGACCAATAAGCAAAACACCAAATCCAAACATCCAATCCATGTCTTCAACATAACCAAACAATCTCCAGATGATAACAAGTGATCATCACTACCAGTGAACAATATAACCTGTCGATGAAGCATATACCAGTGACTGTGCATAAGCCAATATCCAAGTCGAGACCATAATGTGTTGGTTCAACAATAAACCAATATAACCATAGTGCCAAATCAACAATTTAGACCTCCAAGAAGATGAGCGTTGACATCAATGACAAAACCAATGCAACACATGATGAAGTCATCCATAATACAAACAATCTACCCCTTTGGCATTGATGGCAAAACTAGATGGAAAAACATCTAAGTGCCAAAAAAAAATGGAATGCCAAATACCAACAAACCAACAATCTCCCAAAATAGATTAATACAAAGTTATATGTCAACAAAGAAACCATATAACCAAAAATACATCTCTCCAAGTACAGTGTTTTTCCATAGATATCTCTCCCCCTTTGACATCAAATGCCAAAGCAGTTAAGAATAAAAACATAACATACAACTAACTACTCCCTCTGACTAGTAGCTCTCCTCCATCAAAGATGGAAAAATATTTTTCTGTTAGTTCCTACCAGTTGGATGCCAATCTTCATCTTTCATGTGTCTATCGGTGAGGAAATTACCCCAAGCTTCTCTCTGAGACATTCAAATGTTTCCTTAGGCAAAGGCTTAGTAAAGATATCTACAATTTTCTCTTTAGTATTCACATAAACCAATCTCACTTCATTTGCTTCAACATTCTCTTTCAAAAAATTATACTTAGTAGAAACATGCTTTGTCTTAGAGTGAAATACCAAATTCTTTGATATATCAATTGCTTCTAAATTATCACAATAAATAATTATTGGTTCTTTGCATTTTACCTTTATATAATTCAACATTTTCTTGATCCATAATACCTGAGTACAATTAGTTGTTGCTGCAACATATTCTGATTCTACTGTAGATAATGATGTACAAGTTTGATTCTTGTTGATCCATGAAATTAACCTTTTGCCAAGACAGAATGCAGCGCAAATGGTACTCTTTCTATCATCTACATCTCTTGCCCAATTAGTATCTGTATATGCACATAGCTCAAAATTGTCATTCTTAGGATACCATAAACTGAGATTTGATGTGCGTTGTAGGTACCAGAAAATCCTTTTTATTATTGATTCATGATTTTCTTTAGGATTGCTTTGAATTCTTGATACAATACATACTGCATTCATTATATTAGGTCTGGTTTGTGTTAAATACAATAATCCGCCAATCATAGATTTGTACCTTGTCAGATTAATAGGAGCTGAATCATCCTTCAATGTTAATTTATTAGTTGTAGTCATAGGAGTGCTTACCGGTTTGGAGTTTTCCATACCAAATTTCTTCAAAAGTTCCTTCAAGTATTTTGTTTGACATATAAATATACCTTTATCTGTTTGTACAAACCTAGAATTTTTATATCTCTCCAATCATAGACATTTCAAATTCTTCTTGTATCTTGTTATCAGAGTCTTTACATAATCCATCTTCACCTCCAAAAAATATCTCATCTAAAAATACTTCAATAACCAAAATGTCATCATTGGTAACTTTGTAATACAAATTATTGTCAGCATTACCTTTTGTGTAACCAAGCTTTAAAAGGTATTTATCCAAACTAGCATACCAAGCTCTAGGAGCTTGCTTCAATCCATATAAAGTTTTCCAATTAGATTTATCAGATATGATGATGATGTTGTTGATGATGATGATGCTTTGAAAGCTAAATCAGTCTTGACTGTAGCAACATGACCAAACTCTTCAAGCTCAAATGTAGAAAGTTTTCCAACCAAAGTATCTCTAGAAACTGATGTATTAGGCATTGTTCTCAACTCATTAATAGCAATCACTTTCATTTTTTAAGCCACTAGAAAATCTCTTGAAACTTTAGAAACAATTTCATCTTCACTTAAAGATCCTCCACAACATTGTATTCCTAAAACAATTTCATTAAATCTTTCCATAAATGCATAAATTCTTTCATCTTCTTCCATTTTTAATTTTTCATACCTTACCTGGTAACATTCTAGTTTTGCAATCTTGACAGTGGTATCTCCTTCATTCAATGTTTCCAATTTATCCCAAATAGCTTTAGCAGTAGACTGGTCTGATAATCACATGATTTGTTGATCTGATAATGTGCTCAAAAGTGCTTCTCTTGCTTTGCAATCATTCTCCAATTCCTTAGCCAGTGTCGGTGGATGAGGTTGATTCTGAGTAGGACCAACATAGCCATTCTTTGTAACATCCCATATATATCTTCCAATGCAATTCAGATGTGTTTCTATTCTGATCTTCCATATAACATAGTTAGTTCCATCAAGTTTCAAACTATCCTTCCTGAAAATATTTGCTGCCATATGATCTCCTCAAGTTGTTAGGCTTTTGCAAAAAGAGGACTTAGTTCTGATACCAATTGTTAGGAACTAGAAGGACAACTGAGAGGGGGGGTGAACAAGTTGTGAACCAGTTATATATAAATTATAAACCAAAACAGATTATTCCAATTTAAACCTTAGTGTCGGTAAACCAAACTTAAATTTTGGTAAAATAGATTAACTGTTATAGCAGTACCGTTATAACTTAATGCAAGAAACAGAAAGAGAAACAACATCCACAACACATGACACAAAAATTTTGACGAGGAAACCCGGTAACGGGACAAACGACGGTGGGAAACCTTACCCACAATCAGATGACACTTCTGTAGATAGTAAGTGTATACAAATGGGGTCTGCACATGCAGAAAGGCCAACTGCCTAGAGCTCACTGCTCAATCACAAAATAGGAGTCACACTGACTACAATTGGATGGTTAAATCCAATGATAATTTTCTGCTCAAGATAGCATCTACAATGTTGGATTCAGTACCGGTTTAAGCTCTGAACATGAGTGGCAAACACCTTCATAATGTTCCTTCAACCTTCAGATAATGTCTCCGTGATTAACACAAGGATCTTCTTATTTTCTCTCTTCAATATTCGCTCATACCATTTCCATATCCCATGTCCATAGCTGATCTTCAATAAGATCTACATTTTTACAAAACCCAAGACTAAATGTTAAGGTCGGCTCACTAAAGATATTACAATTTAAATCAATTACAAACAAGTCTTGATGCGATACAATATGTCGGCTCAATACATTTACAATCAATAAACCATTTCCAAAATGTGTCATGCTGATCTGGAATAGATATCATGTACTGGTCCATAACCTATACCTATCTACTGATAAAGGCAAATGTGTCAACCCGACTAGACCAATAAGAAAAACACCAAATCCAAACATCCAATCCATGTCTTCGACATAACCAAATGATATCTAGATGATAACAAGTCATCATCAGTGCTCGTGAACAATATAACCTGCCGGTGAAGCATATACCGGTGACTGTGCATAAGCCAATATCCAAGTTGGTACCATAATGTGCCGGTTCAACAATAAACTAATATAACCATAGTGCAAAATCAACAATGTGGACCTCCAAGAAGATAAGTGTTGACATGAATGAAAAAATGAATGCAACACATGACAAAGTCATCCATAATACAAATAGAATGCCAAATACCAACAAACCAACAATCTCCCAAAATAGATTAATACAGAGTTCTCACTCAAAACAAAAACCATATAACCAAAAATACATCTCTCCAAAGTACAATATTTTTCCATAGATATCTCTCCCCCTTTGACATCAAATGCCAAAGCAATTAAGAATAAAAACATAACATACAACTAAATATTCCCCCTGAGCAATAGCTCTCCTCCATCAAAGCCGAAAAAAGATTTTTTTGTTAGTTCTTGTCAGTTCGATGCCAATCTTCATCTTTCAAGTCTCTGTCGGTGGGGAAATTAACCCAAGCTACTCTCTGAGATATTCAAATGTTTCCTTAGGCAAAGCCTTAGTAAATATATCTGCAATTTTCTCTTTAGTATTCACATAAACCAATCTCACTTCATTTGCTTCAACATTCTTTTTTAGAAAATTATACTTAATAGAAACATGTTTTGTCTTAGAGTGAAATACTAGATCTTTGATATATCAATTGCTGTTGAATTATCACAATAAATAATTATTGGTTCTTTGCATTTTACCTTTATATCCTTCAACATTTGCTTGATCCATAATACCTGAGTACAATTAGTTGATGCTGCAACATATTCTGATTCTATTGTAGATAATGATGTACAAGTATGCTTCTTGCTGATCCATGAAATTAACCTTTTGCCAAGAAAGAATGCACCGCTAGTGGTACTCTTTCTTTCATCTGCATCTCCTGCCCAATTAGCATCTGTATATGCAAATAGCTCAAAATTGTCATTCTTAGGATACCATAAACCGAGATTTGTTGTGCCTTGTAGGTACCGAAAAATCCTTTTTACTGTTGATTCATGATTTTATTTAGGATTGCTTTGAAATATTGATACAATACATACTGCATTCATTATTAGGTCTAGTTTGTGTTAAATACAGTAATCCTCCAATCATAGGTTTGTACCTTGTTGGATTAATAGGAGTTGAATCATCCTTCAATGTGAATTTATCAGTTGTAGCCATAGGAGTGCTTACCGGTTTGGAGTTTTCCATACCAAATTTCTTCAAAAGTTCCTTCAAGTATTTTGTTTGAGATATGAATATACCTTTATCTATTTGTGAAATTTGCAAACCTAGAATTTTTTTATCTCTCCAATCATAGACATTTCAAATTCTTCTTGCATCTTGTTATCGGAGTCTTTACATAATCCATCTTCACCTCCAAAAATGATATTATCTACAAATACTTCAATAACCAAAATGTCATCATTGGTAACTTTGTAATACAAATTACTGTCGGCATTACCTTTTGTGTAACCAAGCTTTAAAAGATATTTATCCAATCTAGCATACCAAGCTCTAGGAACTTGCTTCAGTCCATATAAATATTTCCAGTCAGATTTATCAGATGATGATGATGTTGTTGTTGATGATGATGTTTTGAAAGCTAAATCAGTCTTGACTATAGCAATAAGACCAAACTCTTCAAGCTCAAATGTAGAAAGTTTTCCAACCAAAGTGTCTCTAGAAATTGATGTATTAGGCATTGCTCTCAACTCATTAATAGCAGTCACTTTTATTTTCCAAGTCGGTGGCAAATCTCTTGAAACTTTAGAAACAATTTCATCTTCACTTAAAGATCCTCCACAACATTGTATTCCTAAAATAATTTCATTAACTCTTTCCATAAATGCATAAATTCTTTCATCTTCTTCCATTTTTAAATTTTCATACCTGACCTGATAACATTCCAGTTTTGCAATCTTGATAGTGGTATCTCCTTCATTCAATGTTTCTAGTTTATCCCAAATATCTTTAACAATAGATTGGTCTGATAATCCCATGATTTGTTGATTTGATAATGCACTCAGAAGTGCTTCTCTTTCTTTGCAATCATTCTCCAAGTCCTTAGCCAGTGCCGATGGATGAGGTTGATTCTGAGTAGGATCAACATAGCCATTCTTTGTAACATCCCATATATCTCTTCCAATGTAGTTCAGATGTATTTCCATTCTGATCTTCCATATACCATAGTTAGTTCCATCAAGTTTCAGACTATCCTTCCTGAAAATATTTACTACCATAGCATCTCCTCAAGCTGTTAGGCTTCTGCAAAAAGAGGACTTAGCTCTGATACCAATTGTTAGAAATCAAAAGGACAACTAAGAGGGGGGGGGGGTGAATCAGTTGTGAACTGGTTATATATAAATTATAAACCAAAACAAATTATTCCAATTTAAACCTTAGTGCCGGTAAACCAAACTTAAATGCCGATAAAATAGATTAACTGTTATAGTAGTACCAGTATAACTTAAAGCAAGAAACAGAAAGAGAAACAACATCCACAACACATGACACAAAAATTTTGATGTGGAAACCCGATAAGGGGAAAAACCACAGTGGGAAACCTTACCCACAATTAGATGATACTACTACAAATAGTAAGTGTATACAAATGGGGTCTGCACATGCAAAAAGGCCAACCACCTAGAGCTCACTGCTCAATCACAAAATAGGAGTCACAATGACTACAATTGGATGGTTAAATCCAATGATAATGTACTGCTCAAGATAGCATTTGCAATGTTGGATTTAGTATCGATTTAAGCTCTGAACATGAGTGTTGAACACCTTAACATAATGTCTATGTGATTCTCATATGGATATACTTATTTTCTCTCTTCAATATTCGTTCATACCATTTCCATATCCCATGTCCATATCCGATCTTCAATAAGATCTTACATTTATACAAAACCCAAGACCAAATGTTAAGGTCGGCTCACTAAAGATATTACAATTTAAATCAATTACAAACAAGTCTTGATGCGATACAATATGTCGGCTCAATACATTTACAATCAATAAACCATTTCCAAAATGTGTCGTGCTGAACTGGAATAGATATCATGTACCGGTCCATAACCTAGACCTATTTGTTGGTAAAGGCAAATGTGTCAACCCGATTAGACCAATAAGCAAAACACCAAATCCAAACATCCAATCCATGTCTTCAACATAACCAGATGATCTCCAAATGATAACAAGTCATCATCAATGCCAGTGAACAATATAACCTGCCGATGAAGCATATACCGGTGACTGTGCATAAGCCAATATCCAAGCCGGGACCACAATGTGTCAGTTCACCAATAAACCAATATAATTATAGTGCCAAATCAACAATGTGGACCTCCAAGAAGATAAGTGTTGACATCAATGACAAAACCAATGCAACACATGATGAAGTCATCCATAATACCAACAGGGTGCACTTTCAACCTGGTCCTTGACTTTTTTCCCATTTTTTTGGAAGACTGTTATGATATTGTATTTAATTGGTTAAATCCAGAAAATTGGTTGATTTTGTTGAATTTTGATCCCTCTAAAACTGAAAACATTTCCCAATTTCAACATTGCAACTTTTAAGGAAATATTTAAAATTAAGTGGTTAATTATAATCTTCCCTAATTGTTTCCAATTTAAATTTTAAAATTAAGTGGTTAATTAAAAAGATCCTAATTTTTAACTTTAAATTAATTTTTCAATTTCCAAATTCCAATCTTAGATCTATTTCAAATTTAAATTTTAAAATTAAGTTGTTCGTTTTACAAGACCCTAATTTTGAATTTAATTTTCTTTTGGACAATTTCAAATTTAAATTTTAAAATTAAGTGGTTAATTAAAAATACCCTAATTTTAAAATTAACCTTATGCATTTCCCAATTTTGCATTGATTATCTCAATTTCCAAATTTCAATCCTAGATCTAATTTTAAATTTAAATTTTAAAATTACGAGGTTCTTTTTACAAAGCCCTAATTTTCAATTTAAATATTTTTGTAGACAATTTCAAATTAAGAGGTTAATTAAAAGAGCCCTAATTTTTAAATTTACATTAATTCTTAAATTCCAACATTTCAATTTTTAAATTTAAAATTAAGAGGTTATTTTCACAAGGCCCTAATTTTAAAATTCAATCTCTTTTGGATAATTTTAATTTAAAATTAGGAGATCATTCTTACATAATCCTAATTTTAAATATAAATTTCCTAGAGAATTACATTTTATTCTTTCAATCAATTTGATTATTTAATTGAATAATCATTTTTCTAAAATTTTGCAATATTCAATTTTCAAATTTTAACTTTTAAAATTCGAACTTCAAATTTCAAATTCATTTCATATTTTTGAAAATTAAAAAAAAATATAATAAAAAAAAAGAAAAATACAAAAACATCTTTTTTTATGCATTTTGTATGTTTGTATGTTGTTTCTTCATTGCAAGTATTTATTTTCAAAATGTCAAATTACTCTTTTCAAGATTATCGTGCCTTTGAAAATCCATTTGCTTATAATGACTATCCTTTTGAAGAAGTATATAGTAGAGAAGAATTTGAGGAGGCTCTTGATGGTTTCCTTTATCCTAAGCCTTCTAAACCATCCTTTTGCCAAAGGTTAATCAACATAATGCGTAAGCAATTTAGTAGTGATGTGATGGATGAAACTCTTGATGACTTCATCCGTCCCTCTAAATCATCCTCTAAATCTCCGACAATTCACAAGGATATTGTCATGCATGATAATCTGCTTTATGAACCTTTATCTTCTATCAATCCTGTTTATGAAGAAGCTTTTGTCGTAAAAGAAGTTGATGCGGTGGACAATCTTGTTTATCAAGCTTTACCTTTTAGAGAAGCTGCCCTAGTAAATCATGATAATTCCTCTTCTAAGTCTTCTTTTGTTCATGAGGATACTTTGGTGAAAGAAAAGATTATTAACACTCCATTTACAACTCTTCCTCTTAAGGATGAAGTTTTAAAAATTGATGTTGATCTTTCGCCTAGAAAGTCTCTTTCCTATAAGAGTACCTTAGAGAAAGAGGCTGATATCATAAACACCTTCCTTGATGTCACTTTACCTTCTATACATCATATCTCTCCTAGAGAAGAAGTGTTGATGGAGATTGATTCACCCTCTCCCAAATTTGGTCCTTCCAATAAGGGCACATTGGTGCAAAAAGAGGTTATGAGCACTTCTTTCAAAGATCTCCCTCCTAAAGATGAATCTTTGAAGAATGATGTTTATCCTAAAATATACCTCCCCCATGAGGATAATTTTGTGCAAGAGGATGAAATCATTAGCAATTTCCTTAATGCTCTCCCTTCTAAAGATGTATCATTGGAGAACAAAGAGATCAATCAATTCAATACCATTCATGTTTCTACTTATGAGAAGCCTACATCCAAGCAACCTCCCAATATCCTAGAAGTTTCAAAATACATATGTGAAAGAGATGTTATGGAAAGACAACTATAACAAAAATATGGGTCCAAAATACATCAAACATTCAATTCTTGTGTCAAAAAGAAAGATCCTAATATTCTTCTCACTTCTCATTCTTTTCCCTCTCACCCTAAGATCGACATTGATAAGAATTTTGTTGAGAATCTCCATGGTATCTTAGCAAAGATCTCCCTTTGGGACTTGATTCAAACTTCCCCTTCATAACATAGGTTGATCCAAGAAGACTTTGATAAAGTGGTTCCTCATCATGCTTCTAAACTAAATGATATCACATTCTCACAAGATGAATTTCCTTCAATAGAGGTTAGAAATAGAGATGACCCCCTTATGATTACTCCTCACATTTATAATCACAACATAAGAGGTACTTTAATTGATAATGGGTCGACACTCAATATTTTTTGTATGGCCTTATTAGACAAGATAAATTGAGATCATTCTTCTATTCAAGTTGATCCTCTTTGTGTTTGTGTCTTTTATAATGTTCCTAGAGAGTCACTTGGTATATTCATATTACCTATTAAAGTAAGGTCCGTGACTTTTCCTATTCCTATTCATGTCATGCCCAACTATCTTAATTATAACCTTCTTCTAGGTAAACCATGGATTCATGCTATGAAAGCAATCCCTTCTACCCTTCATCGCACAATCAAATTCATATATAACAATGAACTTCACTCAATAAAGGCTAATTCTAGTCCTTATAATTTCACTTATGATGAAGTGGGATATATTCCCCCCTTTAGTACTATGATTCCTTCAACAACACCATCTCCTATCAAAGATACTTCTAAAAAAAAGAATTGGGGTACAAGAGACTTTACACCCTCTTCCAATGGATACAAGATCCCTCAAACTGAAGCCTTTGCGAAACCTTTTGTGTCTTTTATTCAAGCTTCTAAATGAATTTTCACTTCTCCTTCTAACACATGTCTTGATAGGATCAAATACAATGGATGAGTTCTAAGATGTGTGCAACAGAGTCTCGAAAGTCATAAGAAATCACTCTCTTCTAATGAAAAGCTAGGTTTCCAACCTCTTTCTTTCTCAACGTCCCCTTCTCCATTGTCTTGTAAATCCACACCTTCTCATTCTAATTTTGAGTTACAACAAGAAAATGTGTTGATCAATATTCTAAAACCCAACTTAATATCTCCTCTTTGTCCTAAATGAAGAAGAAAAAATAAACAACATTCTCAAAATTCTTCTTTTTGTAAATATCATCAAACCCATGGCCATTCTACTAATGAGTGTCAAGATTTGAAAACACAAATACAACATTACATTGATTCAAGCATGTTAAAAATAACATCTGACAATGAATGAAATATTTCTCATAATCATCTCAAATAGCATTCAAGTTTCTAATATGTTGCTGCTCATTATGTGACATTGTTAGCCTACCCATTGGAGGCTCGTTGTCTTTCATGGTGGTACAATTTCAGGTGCAATCATACTTAGTGAGAAATGTAATAGTCTATTTATTCTTGCCTCTACACTTGGGGGGAAAGAATATTCCTTTTCCTCTTTCTAAGGTTTCACTATTTTCTTTATGGAGTACATTATTCATAAACTTGATGTCCTTTCTTGCATGGAGTTCTCCTTCATGCGAGTGCATGTCTGTTCCATGAGTGGGATCTTTTCCTTTCTTGAAACGGTACATCTATTATGAACAATCTCCTTAGAGAACTTTTGTAAACCTTCTTCTTCTTTCTCTTTCTTTGCAAATTACCTCTTCTATTGTGTTATTCATAACATGATGTCCTTTCCTGAATGGAGTTATCCTAAATGGAGTTATCCTGCATGCGAGCACATGTCTATTCCTTGGTTAGGATGGATTCCTTTCTTGAAATGGTACGTCTCTTATGAGTAATTTCTCTCTAGAAGTTTTGTAATTATTCTCAGTGTCCTACACTTGTGTGGCAATGATCTCTCTCCTTCTCTCTTTCTCTAAGGATCCACTCTTTCCTATTTCACAAATGGTGTGAGTTTTATTACTTGATGTCATTCCTTGTGTGAAGTTGTTGTTGTTTTCCCAAGGCTTCTGTCTTATACAAGAGGTGTAAGTCCTTGACTACAATCTCTTTCACACTTGGTAACACACAACTATAATAAATTCACCCATCTCCATTGGGATAAAAGTGTGTCATCCTTCATCAACAATCCCTTAGCAATGGGAGGAAGGATTCAATTCTTGCTCTCTTCTTTTCTTTATTCTAGAAGATATTATATTTGTCTAAGACAAATCCTCTTGGAGGGGAGATGTCTTTTGAACAAAGATCTCTTCTTTTCCAAGGATCTCCTTTACACTTATAGCAAGATATCTCTTTTCAACTATCGCCCCCTTACTTGAAGAGTATTCTCTCTCTTTCTTGGATTTATGACATTGTTGCATGATGGATATCTTCTTGGTGTCAAAGGGAGGTATCCTTGTTATACTTTCCTGAAGATATCAACATTAAATTATGTTGACATATTAATGGGGGGCACCCACACCACTCCTTTGTACTATATTTCTCTTGTGCATGGTACAGTGGGTCATTCTTGGAACTAGAGAGCAACCTCTTAGAGAGAGATGTCGCCACTTTCTTGACATTTGTATTATACATATTATATAGGTTGTAGCATACTTGGGCATAGAATCATGTGAGGTTCTTCGAACCTGACTTCCACAAACGTGAACAAGGTTGAGTGGAACTAATGATGTTCTCACTCTCCTCCCTTACATGGATCACCTAGACAAACTCTAGGGGCTATATTTCCATGTCCTTTTTCTCCATGGATCACCTAGACAAACTCTAGGGGCTAGTTTTCCATTTCCTTTTCTCCATGGATCACCTAGCTTTAGGGGCTAGATGTCCATGGTTTCTCTTGTTCGTCTTTCTTCTCATGGATCACGAAAGAGTGTATTCATGGCCTCTCTCTTCTTCCTCTCATGAACTCATGGTTTTAATATTGATGGTTCATGGATGATGTCAACTTTTCTCTTTTATGTGATCACTTGTGTTTATGTGATGGCATTTGTCTTTGTGTATTTCAATTAGTTGTTGAGACATTTGAGTATCAAGGTGTCTTCGCCTAGTTGATTTATGGTCTTGTGCTCTATTTTTGTCATGTGTTTTTTGTGCTTGGTCTTGTCTTTGTTTGTCTTGTTATTTTTGTTTTGTGTTCTCTTGCATATGTTTGGGTGAATTAAGATCCTAATATTGGGGGCTTTTGTTCCTCAAGATTAGTGATGTCTTATACTCGTGGTATTTCTTTGCATCTCTCATCTTCATCTCTCTCTTCTTCTACATTATAGACAATATTGGCATAAGCCATACTCCCATTAAAGTGGGGGCTAAATGTAGCATAAAATTGCAACCCTTGTAATTTTGACTACATTTTAGGTCCTCACCTTGGCGATTGCATCTCCCTAATCAATTAGGACCCCTCTCTACATCATCCTTCTAAATTTCCCTCTATTTTAGCTCTTACACTACCTTGTGACTATGTCCAAGCCCCAAAATAGGGTAGAATAGGGGCATGGTGCCCCTATCCCCCCTCTTTGTGTGGCCCCAAAATGGGTCCACCTGACCCTTGACCCTAATTCACTCTTCGGGATTCAAATTCCCCTATGTCGGCCTTCAGTGAGATGAAAATGATCCTCTTAGGCAAGTATAAAAAGAGATTTAGTCTTCTCATTGGCATAAGAGAAATATATAATAATAAGCAAGGATAAGAGAAATCTAGGAGGAGAACTTCATTATCATTATCAAGCGTTCAAGTGTTCAAGTCTTCAAACATCTTCTTCTTCATGTGTCTTCTTCATTAATCCATTTGAGCAACATTACAACATTCATTTGCAATCATGTGTGTGTGTTAGGGTTTTGTCATGTTACATGCCATTTCATGCAACACTTGTGATTACATTCAAGTAGAAAAGCAACCGTCATCAACAAATTGCTAATCTACAAGGTATACATTTCCATTATTTACATTTAAGCATTTGCAATTAATTTCTTTCAAGGTTGATTCCTCAACAGGGGTTTGACTGAGGCAAACCGTATCCACAACCCTTCTTCCCTTCTTTTCTGTGTGTAGGTTGCAGGTGCACAACTGTAATTGCAGATTTGAGCTCCATTTGCAGAGGTGGAAAAACCCTTTTCTACTCGCGGATTTTTCGAAGGACCAAGTACACTTTCAACTTGGTCCCGATGAATTTTCTCAAAATTTGCAGGGTAGATCCATATCAATCTAAATACTTCAAATTCGAAGTTACAATGTGATCCCAAATTAGTAGCTCCTTATTTCACCCACTTTTGTCTTCATTTTCTGCATAGTCAACAAGTCAACTCTTCTACTTACAAAAGAAGGTAAATTGCATTGTACCCTTGCAATTCACTTAGTATTCAAATCCTTATTCACTCTAGGGTTTATATCTAGTGAATTAAACCCATCTTTTGAATTTAAAGTATCTCCCAAGTGAAAATCATCCTAGTGATTTCCTTTCTCTCTCCTAGGTGGGGAGTCACAAGGGTTCAATTTTCCACTTTACAGCTTTAGTTAGGCCTTAGAGGATGAAACACCAAAGTGAGGCCTAAGTGAGGACAAAATTGTAGGCAAGCACAATTTAGGATGCTACATGTTGTAATCCTAGAATGTGGTTGTTAGATTAGCTTTGCAACTTTGGACAAATATTATAAAACATCAATGAAGCATGCATGTGGTTTATGCTTTGATTAATGTAATTGATTCATTTTATTCTCTAAATCAATGTGTTCTAAGCTACAATAATAATTTCTTGTAATTCAAATGTTCCTTATCATTCCTTCATGCATTCATGGATGTGTTTAAATTCACAAATGAATGTCTTTAAATACTTAATATAACAAATAGTTTCACATATGGATACAAATATAACTTTCAATAATTAGTATAAAAGAATAAGATTCAACAATTTTGAATTTAAATTAACTATAAATTATTCAAAATTGAACACAAATATCACAAAACTAATCTAAAACAAAAAATATAAATCCTAAGATTTAAAATAAATATATAGAAATAAAAATTAGTAATAACATAAATATAATGTCAAATATATAATAAAATAAATTAAACTTAATACAAAAATACACCACTTATGAAGATATAATTTCATTCAATTATGTTATTACTAGAAATTACCCCATGGCGTGCAATGGGTGTGCCAATAAGGTGTGGAAGCTCAATTAGGAAAAAAATGGTTCTGTTAGTTGCATATATTGGTGTAGAATATGAGGTCAATTGGTAATCCATTAAAAAATATTTTTTGTGCAATAAAGGTCTCAATGTAGAAGTGATAGCTTCAAGTAAAATATGCATCCACTTACAAGGATCCAAACATGATTGAAAAACCTTTGAATAAAGAAGATAGTTAGGTTTGTAATGTCCCCTTTCTAGGAGACAAGCAAATGATAGATGGTTGACCTATTAGTCGAGTTTGTGTAAGTCAACATTATCGATAGGGGACTTATTCAGAGGCTTTGGAACATTGCAGGGCTTTGTGAGCATTTTTGAGGAGTTTTTGATAGTTTACTAGATTTTAGGAGGTGTCCCTATTTTTTAGGGGTTGACTAGTAGTTGACCAAGATGCATTAGGGGACCTCCAAGATCATTCTAGAGACTTTGGAGGCAATTCCTATTTTTTTTATGGAGGTTCCCTATTTTTTAGGGATAACTGTTAGTTAGCCTATAGGACTCATGCATCATCCATGATCAGGTGGCTTCAGTCAAATTCTAGTTCTAAGCCCAAATGTGCATTTTATGAATAAATTGGGAAATATTTAAATATTTTCTAAGTTGGGTTTAAATAAACAATAATAAAGTGAATTATTATAATCACTTTATACATTGTAATAAAATATAATAAAGTGGGCCCTTGGCACACTTCCCTAGGTGCCAAAGTGTTAAGTTGTTTTTATAATATATGGCCCCTTTGTTAATGTGTAATGAAGGCTTCATGAAGTTCGATTATTTGAAGGAGAATAAATTTGATTAAAGTTTATAAACTTTAATAATTTGGAACTATAATTTGGGCGTTGGAGTTTAGGAAGTATAAAATGAGTTGTACAACAATCATTTGACATTCTTCTCATCATTTTTTAATTGAATCCTTGGAGATTTGGAGCTTTGAAAATCAGAATAGCAGCAGATACTCTCTGGGAAATGAAAACTTCTCAGAGATAAATGAATTTGGATGCAACCCCACTCACATAACTAAGGAATTCTTTTAGAATTCTTGTTTGTGCATCAAAGTCAAAACTACAACAACATTATTAGACTGTTGATAGCATATTGATCAGGCTTTAGAGGACATTGAAGGCTACCACATCAATTTCTAGCTCCCATGTGACTTCTTGAGGTAGGTCGTACACTTTGGAGGCACCTGGGGTGCCAAATAAATAATTTAGCAACAAATAGAGTATGGAATTTGCTAGAAATTCATTGTCAGTGGTAGTAAACAACAAATAAATCTTTCCTTCAGGTTTATTATGGCATATGTGATGGCTATCAATAATTTAGTGTGGAAAACAGGTCAAATCCAAGACCTTGTCTGAAAGCTTTTTGGGATTTGTTCCAGATCTACCTATTTCAGCAATAAAAGTTTAAGATAATTATTGAAGATAATTATTGTTGATAATAATAAATCACATTGGAGTAGTTGATACCTTCTAGAAGCTCCTATGTTGCATTACTCATCAACTTAGTCAATTAAAAAACACACTTCTAGATTAGCGCTGGACTCTTGGTATGCCCACTTTGGTTCTAGACGTTATAAATTGTTCATTTCTTAATATTGGTATTTGCTGCAATAAAAATCAGAATTCTATAATTGTTTATCATTCAATTATTTCTTTACATTTTGCATTCAAAATGTTTTGTCATTGGCATTTAAACAAGCATAAAACCCTTAAATACCTTCTGAGAATCAAACACATAAAAAATAGTTAAAACATCCATAAAAACCCTTTAATCAACAAGTTGGGAATTCCGGAAAATCAGTGCAGTGTGGGTTGGGGATCTTACACATTACCAATAGGCTCATGTTATGTTTGCAATGGGAGAGAAAAAGAGGGGGGGGGGGGTAAGAGAGAGGGGTAATGAGATAGAGAGAGAGAGAGAGAGAGAGAGAGAGAGAGAGAGAGAGAGAGAGAGAGAGAGAGAGAGAGAGAGAGAGAGAGAGAGAGAGAGAGAGAGAGAGAGAGAGAGAGAGAAATGTTTACTTAAAGATTAGAAAGAGAAGAAGAGGGAGATAGAGATAGATAGAGGGATAGGGAGGGAGTGAGATAAGGAGAGATGGGGAAAGATAGCGGGGAGAGAGAACATGGGGACATATGGAGAGAGAGAGAGAGGGGGGATGGCTAGGGAAAGATATAGAGAGATAGGGAAGGTGGACATAGAGAGAGATGAATAGAACAAAGTAGAGAAGAGTGGGAGATAGATATAGAGATGGAGAGATGGAGACAAGAGAGATGGAGTGATTAAGAGAAAGATATAAATAGATGGAGGGAGAGATGAGATGAAAAAGAGATAGAGAAGGATAAGGAGAGAGATAGCAAGGTATAACTAGAGAGATGTGGATATAAAGAGATAAAGAGAGGAGAGAGAGGGAGATATAGAGAAATAAACGAGGATATAAAGTAGGAGAGATGCAATGAACAAGAGAGAAATAGATAGATAGGGTGAGAGAGAGATGGGTATATAGAGATAGAGGAGGCAAGGTTAAGAGAGAAAGGATGTGGAAAAAGATAAGTAATAAAGAGAGGATTAGAGAGATCTAGAGAGGGTGAAAGATAGATAGATAAGGATAGGGAGTGAGGAATAAGAAGTGTTTGTGTGTGCGTGCGTGTGTGTGTGTGTGTGTGTGTGTGTGTGTGTGTGTGAGAGAGAGAGAGAGAGAGAGAGAGAGAGAGAGAGAGAGAGAGAGAGAGAGAGAGAGAGAGAGAGAGAGAGAGAGAGAGATGTATAATAAGATATAGATATAAGAAGTGATATATAGAGAGGTAAAGAGGGATATATAGAGAGAGGGCATGGGATATGGAGTCAATATGAGAGAAAGATAGAGATAATTAGATGGAGAGATATAGATAGAGTGCACAAGAGTGAGAGATAATGGAGTTGATAGAGACAAGTACTGGGGAGAGAGGATGAGGGAGATAGATAGAGAGGCAAAGAGATAGAGAGATAAAAAATAGATAGGGAGGGAGAAACAAGGAATGTGTGCATGTGAGTGAGAGATATAGATATAAAGATAGGGAGAGGAGTGAATAAGAGATAATGAGATTGGAACCTAGAGATAGAGTGGGCAAGATGGATAAAAAGGAGTTGATAGAGACAATTTTAATAAAGAGGGGGTAGAGAGTTAGATAGGGAGAGGGGGGTGAGATAGAGATATGGAGAGAAACAAGTTGTGTGTGTGTTAGTGAAAGAAAGATATAGAGGGGGGAGAGAGATAAATAGGGAGAGGGGATATATATATATATATATATATATATATATATATATATATAGAGAGAGAGAGAGAGAGAGAGAGAGAGCTCTTTATATCTCTATCTTTATGTTTCTCATCATCTCTCAATCTCTCTCTTCTTGTCTCTAAATAAATAATAAAATATATTTTAAAAAATAATAAAAAATAGAAAACATAATGATTTATATTATATAAAATATTGTGTATATAAAAAAATAAGTTATATTAAATATTTAAAATATAAAATGAATATAATTTAATTTTAAAAAAGTTTAACAAATAAAATATGCACTTTTAATATTTTACAAATAATATTAACATTAATTGAAAGATAAACTTAATATTAACAAATTAAAAAATTCTAAAATTGAATGTAAATATAGTTAAATTTTAAAAATTAAAAGGATACTTTAAAAAATATTAAAAATAAAAGAAAATTATGTAATTTTTTTATGAAAAGCTAAATTTTTTATTTCTTTCATTAAAAGTTACAAGCAAAACCAATCTTTAAAAGTTTAAAAGAAAATGAAACCTACTTAAAATGTAAAATATTTTTAATTTTGACTGAGTAATGTTTTTATTCCAACTTTTAATATTGTACATTTTTCATATTTTTAAGTAAAATATTATTAAAATTATTTTAAAAATTTAAAAATATAGAATAATTAATAACAAATAATTTAAAAAGATTTTAAATGTTATTGAAATTAATAAAAAAAACTATATTACAAATATGAGATTTCTACATATTATTAATAACATGATATTTCTACATATTATTAATTATATTTTTAATCAAAAATCAAGTTTTAAAATCAACCATTCTTAAAAATTAATTATTTTTTTAATATGATCTCACAAAATATTTTATATTATAGATTCAATTTAATAAGTGCCTAATATGATAAATTTTACTTGATATTATAAATATAATCACTATTTCATAATATAACCTTATTAATAATTTAATAATAAAAAACTAAAATAACATCAATAAAACAACAAATGATATAGTCTAAAAGTTTATTTGGACTACTTAAGCCCACATTAAAGGTAGGGAATATCACTATGTGGCAAATATTAATAAAAACCTTCTCTTGCGTATGCATAGAAAATAAAGTTGTTTGACTATAGAAAAGGGAAAATATTTAATCCAACAATAATCATAACCTCGTATTTAAGAATAAAGGATTAAAAATTAGATGTTTTTAAAGTCAGACAAGCTCGTGTTAAATGTTAATGCATTGCACGTTACACCAGTACAATTTTTTTTTTATTGGAATAAGAATAATATTATCAATAATAGTTACAGATACAAAGAACACAATTTCCAAAGAAGTTGTAGCTAAATAAGAATAGCAACAACAAAAGCAAGAAGATGTAAGAAAGAATAAAGTTACAAAGATTCTGTAGAGTAAGCAGCTACAACAACACTCAATAATAGCCAAACCATTACAAATAGTAGGGAAAATCATCCACTTGATTTGTAAATTGCTGAAAACAGTGATACATCTTAACAAAAGTCTCTCCAGCTGCAACCTTAGAAGATGCTAGAATTAAATTAGCAAGCATGAACAAGATATGATCTATGTGTTCCTGCCTCTCGATTGAAATTTTGGTACTTTAAAGTTGGTCTCGAAAGCTTTGAGATTAACCTGCAGATCCTGTAAAGTCTTCTTGAACTCGGAGTTATCCATGAGAGCAGATTGAAGAATATGGGTCTGTAAAGTAAAATTTACAACTATAATCATTGCCTTAGATTGGAGCGAATGGAAAGTATGAGTGAAAGCAACCTGTAACGTCATAAATTGTACACACTTGCTAAAGAGGTACAATTTAACACCTAGTTTAGCACCCGCCTTAGTGCATTTTACATTTTGCATTGCATTGCTCCTTTAGCACTTAATTAATCAAATTAATTAGGTCTAAGGTCCTATTTCATTATCCTTCACATCATAAAGTCAGGCCCTTTCGTTAAAGTGTGCCCCTTTTTATTTTATTCCTCCAATACATCATCTAATCAAAAACCCTAATTAAGTCCTATTTCGAACTTGGGGGCTTGATTTCGGGGGTCAAAACATCTCGAAATCACCTGTAACTTCGGGATTCTCTCTAAAATCATCATATCTGACGGCCCTGAAAAATTTGGTGAAAAGTTGTCAGGACCGTGGCGCCCGGAGTGCACACGGTCCCGGACATTTTTCCCGAAATTTTAGGAGCGCGATCCAATCATAAAATAAAGCTTAACCCCAAGAAATTGGCGGGATATTCAATCTCTAGGTCGGCCAAAAGACGAAATTGCGACCTAGGGTTTCATACATAAGAGCTCTCTTTCTTCATTTGAAAGGATCGGATTTTTGTTTCTAGGAACCTCATATGCAGCGAAAGAGCAGATCTTTGAAGACTTCAACATCTTACAACATCCCTCTATCAAGCATTTATCAATTCCATTCATCCATTTAGGGCTTGGAAGACATTGAAGAACAATAGGAGATTACCGACTGAAGATTGGCTTGTACCTCTCCCTTGAGGGTTGGGTATGATTTCATGTTGTTTTCATGTCTTTGCATAAGCTTCAATATCTCATTTATTCATGCTTTAGATCACTTTGCATCTTGATTTAGAGCATTTACATTATCATTTACAAGCAATTAGGGTTTACTTTCTAGGTTGCTCTAGTTTGCTTTCTTGCATTTTAGGACCTTGCACACACACTAGGTCTGCACACACAATACATTTTACAAAACAACTTGGCTATTCGTGGAGGTGGAAATCACCAAAGCGGGGGTTTGACTAAGGCAAAACCCTATATAACCGCCCATACACCCCTTTTCAGATATAAGTGCAGGTTTCGGGACTCGGACGATGCCGCAGGATACAGATCCGGAGAGAACGGGTCGAAATAGCACTCTGCATCAAATTGCAGAGCAAAAGACTGGGACAGGGGCGCTGGGTGCCCTGGTCCCTGGGACAGAGGCGCTGGGCGCCCTGGTCCTCCGAACAGACAACATTTTCGACAGTTTCCGACAGTGTTCCAAAGTGCAAAACAGCAGTGTCTGGTGCAGTTTTCAGGTGCAGAATCAGGACAGTGGCGCCCGCACCCCTGTCCCAAACATTTTCAGTCCGATTTTGACTCCGGGTATGCATTTGCATTCTTGTTTTATCCTTGTGTTTATAGCTTTCCATTGTCTAAGTTCAATTCTGCAATCTTGTTGTAAGTTCAATTCTGCATTTTAGGGTTAGGAATTGGACTTGCATAATCTTACCTTTCAATTACAACAAAGGAATAGAAACCCTAATAGGTAGCCCGTGGCTCTCTCTTTCACAAAAAGAAGTAGCCAATTGTGTGATACCTCTAGGCTCTTTCGTATTCCGTAATGTGTGACAAGAGGTAGGATTAGGGCATGATAACCTAGTCTCGCTTTTTCCCCCACACATTTTGGTGAACCTGACATGAATCTATCATTTCTTCTTCTTGCATTGCATTTGTTAGATCTAGATCTAGATTTAGTGTGTTTTCATTTCATTTTCATAAAAAAGAAAAAAAAAAAGAGTGTGTTTCTTTACATTGTCTGTTTAAATTTTATGCAACTTTTATTTCAGAATGTCAGACTTTTATTTGCAAAATGTTCACGCTTATGATGATTATTATGAGTATAGCCAAGATGAATTAGATGAAGCTTTAGATGAGTTTTTGAACCCTAAAGATACCAAACCTTCATTTTACCAAAAACTCATAAACCTTGTTACTATGCCATTTTGTTGCGATGAGAAAGATAAGGTGAATGAGTCCTCTCAAGGGTACATTCCTATCAACTCTTCCACTAAATCTAGTAACATGGTTGTTTTCAACAATCCCCTCTATGAGGAGATGTCTCCTTTTGAATCAAAAGATAAACCTTTTAATAGATATGATCATGCTTTGTTGGATGATGCTCTTGATGACTTTGTGGCTTTATCGAAATCTTTAAACAAGAACAAGACTTCTAAATTAGTTAACATGATAAACTTGAATGAGCATAAAAAGCCTCTCTTTGAAGTCCAAGGAGCTTATCCTTCTCCCACCTTTCAAGTTCCTAAATCACCTCTCCTTACTATCCAAGGAGGGTATGATCATGATTCCTTTCGTACTCCGAATAAACCAATCATCATTGTGCAAGGAAGAAAACCTATAAGTCCTTATAGTTATGCCAAGAAAATAAATAGAGAGAGTTATCATGCGGTTGCCCATACTTATCATACCAGAAATAATAGGCAGCCTAGTCCTCCTCCTGTTATCCCAGTTTCTCTTCCGAATCCTCAACCGATTCTTCCACAAGCTCCCCATATTTCGCAAGTTCTTAGTAAGGAATATGATCTCATAGAACAACTTAAAGCTACCCCTGCTAAGATATCCCTTTGGGATTTGATTCAAACTTCTTCCGCTCATCATGGAATGTTACAAGATGCCTTGAAAGATTTGAATGTTCCTCCACCGAATACATCTAGTAATATAGCATCTTTGGTTAACTCTGTGATGAATCCTAAAGCTCAAATTGTGTTTACCCAAGATGAGTTGCCTACTAGTGAAATCCAACAACAATATGATCCCTTGATGATTGTGGTTATCATGAAAGACACTGCTATAAGACAAACACTAATGGATAATGGCTCTGGTCTCAATGTGTGTAGCATTAATCTTTTGCATAAGATGAATGTGGATACATCCTTAATTGAGCTAGACTCTCATCCTATTCGAGGCTTTGATAATGTGGCTAAAACTTCATTAGGTACTATCACCTTACCCATCATAGTGGGGCCTGTTACTTTGCCTACACCTATCCATGTTATGTCGGGAAATCTAATGTACAACTTGCTACTAGGGAGACCTTGGATTCACAGTATGCAAGCTGTCCCCTCTACATTGCATAGACAAGTTAAATTTATTTATAACAATAAGACATATACCTTGATAGGTGATACTAATTTTCAAGCTTGTTTGCAAACATCTACTTCCAAGGGGGGTTCTTCTAAGCCGTCCTCATCTAGTGATGACTCTTTAAATAAGATACCTATCAGTGAATCCTTGCTCTCCGATGATCAAAATTCTTTGGATGAGTCTGGAACTCTTGAAGAAGATTCTTCTCGACTTGAAACTACACATAAGAAGGATTTTGATCCTAGGAAGATCCTCGAAGAAGACGATTGGGGATCTCTTGATTTTAATCCCACCTTTGTAGGTGAATATAAGGTTCCTTCTAGAGAGCTTAAAGTTGAAAAGAAGGAAGAAGCTAAAAATCAATCAATCTTACCTGAACCTATGAGTAATAATTTTGTGGCCGCTTCTCAAACTTCTTCTCCTCACACCTCTAATTATGAAGAGTTTGATTCTTTGTCTTATGAAAAACCACCTTCTCTTCCTGAAATGGCTGATCGTTATGGTCGTGGTTTTCGCATTTTTGCTAAGCATGGGTATCATGGAAATGGTTGTGGTGCTCATGAACAAGGGATAAAAGTTCCTCTAGAGACTAATTTTCACAGTTATGCCTTTGGACTTGGCTATAATCCCTGCAAGCGCACTAAAGCTTCTAAAAGACCATGCATTAGTGTTAATGTTATTTCTACATCTCTATCAATGCAACACCCTGAGTATATTGATGGGGATCCTTCGTGTGCTTGTGCTTTTGACGTTTTCCCTACTAATGATGCTTTAGCTGAATTTTTAGGAGCATATGACACTCTTCCTCGTTATCATCACAATAGGGGACTCCCTTATTGTTTGAACACTGAAGCCTACTTTGGAAAAGAGACGGATAATGATGAGATTGTGAAAGAATTCCCTCAGCTAAAGGATACTCCTCAACAAAGTAATCTTCTCATAAGTGACACCACTGATGTTAAGATGGACCCTTGCAATAAAGAGAAAGTTATTAAAATTGGAAAATGTTTGGATGAAGAGGAAAAAAAACAATATGAAGATTTATTGCATGAATTCCCCGAGATCTTTGCTTGGACATACTCTGACATGCCTGGTATAGATCCTAAGATTGTTACTCATAACATTGTCTTAGTTCCTGATGCTAAGCTCGTGAAACAAAAGATTCAAAAAATGAATCCTAAGGTGGCTCTGCTTGTTAAGGCTGAGATTGAAAAGTTATTGGAGGCTAGATTTATCCGCCCTATTGATTATTCCCCATGGATTTCAAATATTGTCGCTATGGCTAAACCAGATAACAAAATAAGAATGTGTACCGACTTTCGGGATGTAAATAAGGCTTCTTTAAAAGATGATTTTCCTCTTCCAAACATTGACATGATAGTTGATTCTACGGCAGGACATGCCTTGTTATCCTTCATGGATGGTTTTTAAGGATACAATCAAATTTTTATTAACCCTCAAGATCAATTCAAAACCGCTTTCACCACTCCTTGGGGTACGTTTTGTTGGATAATGATGCCTTTTGGACTTAAAAACGCCGGTGCAACTTATCAACGAGCGATGACCCTTATCTTTCATGATTATATGCATAAGATTTTAGAGGATTATGTTGATGACATTTTAGCCAAATCCTTTCTTCGCATGGATCATATTAAAATCCTTCGTCAAATCTTTGAAAGAATTCGTAAATATCACATGCGCTTGAATCCTCAAAAATGTGTTTTTGGTGTGGATAGTGGAAAACTATTAGGATTCATAGTTTCGCATCGTGGGATTGAGGTGGACACTAAGAAAATAGATGCTATTGTCAACATGCCACCTCCTAGAAATGTGTCTCAACTTAAAAGCTTACAAGGAAAGATTCAAGCCATTCGCAGGTTCATGTCTCAACTTGCGGATTGTACCTTTCCTTTTACTCAACTCCTTAAAAAGGATATCACTTTTCAATGGAATGAGGATTGTCAAATTTGAAGATTTAAAAGTGTATTTGGCTAGTCCTCCTATTCTTCAACCTGCCGAACCTTCCAAACCCTTCCTTCTGTATACAGTTGCTTCCTCTCATGCTCTTGCAGCATTATTGGCACAACATGATAAAGATGGTAAAGAATGTCCGGTTTATTACATAAGTCGTACCTTACTCAATTATGAGACCCGATATTCTGCGATAGAAAGACAATGCTTGGCCTTGGTGTTTGTGACTCAAAAATTGAGACATTATCTCTTAAACTCAGAAGTCCACGTCATGGTAAAGTTTGATCCGTTGAAGCATCTTTTCTCTAAAACTGATTTATCAGGACACCTAGCTAAGTGGGTTATGATGTTAACTGAATTTGACCTTAAATTTGTTTCACAAAGATCAATTAAAGGGCAAGCGTTGACCGATCAGCTAGCTGAGGCCCCTTCACCTTTCTCCTTCCCTAACCCTGAGTCTTTTCCTAACGACTTCATTCTTTCTATAGAGAAAGATGAAACTTGGGAGTTATACTTTGATGGCTCTAAGTGTCGTACGGGATCGGGGGCAGGTGTTGTTCTGATTTCTCCTACAAAGAAACCCATTCCCTTATCCTATCGTCTAAATTTCCTGTGTACCAATAACATTGCTGAGTATGAGGCTCTTATAGCAGGAATAAAAGCAGCCTTAGCTCTGAACATAAAACACATACATATCTATGGAGATTCGCAATTGATTATAAGACAAGTAACAGGAATATATCAAGCAAAACAAGACAAATTATCACAATATAAAGACCTTGCCATCTCTTTATTACAAAAATTTGATTCTTATACCATGGAACCTGTTCCTCGAAAAGATAATCGACATGCGGATGCAATGGCATGTGTGGCTTCTCTTGTATCTTTAGAGGACCCTGTGGTTGATCTTAAATTTGTTATTCACAACCTTATTTCTCTAGCTATTGTAGACGATCCTAGTCTGGTAACATGTTGTGACTTTATAGACTCAGATGAATGGTACTCGCATATCGTAAGATATTTGACCAATGGTACCTTTCCTGATTCTGCTAATAGAAACACTAGGGCTAGAATCCGCAAGCTGTCTGCTAGATATATCATTCTTTCTAATGTCCTTTACCGAAGGGGTTATGATGGTCTTCTCCTTCGCTATCTTAACAAATCGGAAATCCTCGTTGCTCTTGAAGAGGCACATTCAGGTGCCTGTGGGGGGCATTTTGGAGGCAAATCCTTGGTTCATACATTGCTTCGTATGGGATACTATTGGCAAACTATGCAGAAGGATTCTTTTTCATTTGTTAAGAAATGTCATCAATGTCAACAACATAATAATCTGATTCATGCTCCTGCCCAAGAACTCCATTCTCAAGTAGCTTCTTGGCCTTTTTCCACATGGGGTTTGGATCTTATTGGTAAAATCTCTCCTCCTTCATCTCAAGGACACACCTTCATTATAACCACAACAGATTACTTTACGAAGTGGGTAGAAGCTATTCCCCTTCACTCTACCACTGCTGAAGTGATTTGTCAATTTCTTCTAGAAAACATCATTTCTCGATTCAGGATACCTTCTACTATAATCTCAGATAATGGGACATCATTTAAGAACAAGGACGTGAAGAAATTCCTCGAGAAGTATGATATCAAACATTGATTTTCTACACCATACTATCCTCAGTCAAATGGTCAAGCCAAATCATCCAATAAAATAATCGAACAAATTCTTCGTAAAACTATGAATAAGCATGGTAAGGATTGGATTAACCAGCTAATCTATGCTCTTTGGGCCTACCGAACGAGTGTGCGAATTGCTATGGGAACTTCTCCTTATAATCTTGTTTATGGTGCTGATGCTATTATGCCTTTAGAGCTAGAGATTCCATCACTTAGGGTTTCTCTCAAAGGTATAGTAGATGGTGACTCTTATAGAGAACAACGACTTCAACAGCTTGAGATGCTTGATGAACAGCATATAAACGCTCTTGAGCATATTCAAGCGTATCACAAAACTCTACAACGAAGCTATAATGATAAGGTTATTCAACGTTCCTTCTCAGTAGGCGACTTAGTCCTTTATGAGAATCAGCGCAATGTGAATGCCTTACCTGCAGAAAAGAGAAAATTTAGTCCTAATTGGCTTGGACCATATATCGTTATTGAGGATTATGGATCAGGTGCTTACAAAATAGCGGATGTAGATGGTACGCCTCTTAAAGAACCTATAAATGCTATGCACTTGCGTAGATATTATGCTTAATTCTTCATTCCTTATTTATCTTCTTTTCAGTTCTTCAACATTGGGTAATATGTTAGTGTCTCCTAATTAGAGCAAAATAGAATTAAATGTTATGATGTTTAATCTATATTGCTTCGTTCTTGACAAACGTGTTTCCTTACTTCATAGTTTGTCTTGAATTCATTTATGTAAGTTGTAAAAGATTTACATTTCCATTATGCTAGCATATTATACAGTGTCTTTATGTGTTAAGTAGAATCGTATCATGTTGTGTTTAAGTTCAAAATTAAATCACGTTAGTTATATGATTCTTAGACTTAATGCATATTTCTTCCCTATCATCAATGTAGTACTTGATTAAATTAAGTCACACATGTATCAATTTAATCATGGTGCATTGAGAAATCAATCACATGGAAATTAAATTCTGAACATACATGTACATTTACCAAATGTATTAGATTTAATCAAAGCAAAATATACATTGTTTTAAGCATTAAAGATAACACATTTGAGACAAAAGAGAAGCATGTATATATACATATATATATGTGGATCGTATACAAATACAGGTCACTATACATCCAAAATGTGACCTCTCCTACATCATAAAATCATCTCCTATCTCTAGGACTAGTGGCTGGAGAGTGTCGACTGAACGCTCCCTCCTGATCTGGCCGTGAAGGTGGACCCATGGGTGTGTAGCGCAATACAGACTGTGAGTGACTCCGAGAGGAACTCCTATGATCCCTATCCATAAGGATCGCGCGATAGGTGGTAGCCTCGGCCTGAGCTGTTGCTAGATCTTGCCGCGCCCGCTGAAGGTCCTCTGATAAGACTCTCTCTCTCTCCCTCCATATGTCTACCTGTACTCGGAATGGGGAAAACAAGTCCTCATGCCGACCCGCGTTCCCCTGAGGCCTATAGGCAATCTATGAGGAACTGCTGATTTGTGCTATCGTGGAAATGTATGTCACTGCCTGCTGAATCAGGGAACGCCACTCCTACACATTAGCTGTGGCAGTAGAATAGATTTTTATATTAGTAACATTCTATATCATCAAAACATTAATAATCAATTTAAACCTACTATACCTGGGTCTCCCTCACGCCAGTAGGGATCATGATACGGTAGCATCTGTGATTGGGATCTACTAGGCTCCCCTCGCTTGACTAATTTGTGCACGATGGGTGTAGGTTGGACGGTACTAGGAACAAGTCTCCGTATCGCCTCATGTTCCCCTTGTTGGGGAATAAGAGGAGGATCCAGAGCTATGGTATCATCCCCTGAATGGTGAGGAGCTGCATCTGACTCCTCCTCATCATCTCTATCCTCATCTGCATCCTCATCCTCATTGGCATCCTCATTCTCCTCATCATCAGTTCTCTCCTCCTCGTCCTCATCTCTATCTATGTCCTCCTCCTCCTTGGCGCTGGGCTGATCACCTGTAGGAGGATCAGAATCTCCCGCCTCCTCATGACCCTCTCCCTCCTCTGGCTCCTCTGACTTGGATCCCTGGTCCTCATCTCGGTCTCCATGTCTCCATGGGCCTGGATGGCCTGTCGGGTGATCCGGTGGAAAGATAGGACCTGGATATGATCTCATAAACCATGAGACATACCTGCGCTGTGCTCCAGGCTCTGCAGAATAATCAGTGACTACATCCTGATCAGATCCCTCTATATCTGTAGTCTCGATGTCATCTATCGTCAGTCTCGCTACTGCTCTAGGTTTGGGAAGGACCCGTGAGTGTCGAGTATAGATGGGCACATCGGTTGGAACACACTGCTCTAGCTCGAACTGCCTCCATACTCGGTCAAAGTAGAAAGGGACTATGATGTGTGAATATCGTCCCTGCAGTAGGCGGTTCCTCTGTAGGCATGCTAACTGTCTCTCCATCCCATCCCATCTGTGCATCCGCAGGTAAGGTCTCCACACTGTCACCTCGACTGTCAGTCTATCAAAAATCACTCTCCAATGTAACAGATCTCCAAATATCCACTCGCTAGTAAGTGGATAAGCAAACACCCTAGGTTGCTCGCTAGTCATACTCAGTGGAAAGCCAACAGGCCTGGTGCATGTGAAGTGCTCTAAAATCCATACCTGCAGAAGTGTGCATGTCATCAAACTGCAACCCTGTCCAAATACATACTCCTCAAGGTCGTGATAGAGATGTGCAAGCATAATCCGACCCCAAGAATACACTCTCATGTGTCTCTCCATCGCTCTGATGCACCATGTGAGACCCCCATGCATGTGCGTACCTTGCCCATTAGGGCAGACGGCTAGTGCTATGATGGCGATCATAAGGCATCTTAGAAGGGGTACCTCCCTTGTAGGATGTAAGAGCCAACTGACCATGATGCGACCTCTCGTCTCGCTCGACATGACTCTCCCTATGCAATATACCTGCTCCCTCTGATGATCCTCCGCTGACCGATCGGTCGCGTATGTAACAGTCGCTCCTCTGATAAGAAGACGAAGTATACGGTACACATCCTCGAGTGTAACCGTCAGCTCCCCTACTGGAAGATGAAATGTGCATGTGTCAGGATCCCATTGCTCCATCAATGCCATCAGCATTGCAGGATGGAACCGAATGGCTGGCATGAGGATCACATACCATAATCCCACGATCGATAATGTGTCTCTCTCTGCCTGAGTCAGCCGCGGAATCTGATCTCGCAAACTGTGAAGAATATGTCCCGCTGTATGCTCTCTCATGTATGGGAGGCCCTGCAACACAAAAACATAACCGTAATCAGTACTCGATCATCAAAATCGCTCATGCAAACTGTCGAACATCGTATGCCAAGCCTTGATTGGGACCATGGCGCCCTGTCAGGGACCATGGCACCCTGGGGGGACCATGGCGCCCTAGGTGGGGCCCGGGTCAGCCTTCAGGGCCCGCAAACGATCACAAAAAAGTCAAAATGCGAAAAATCAAAAGTCAAATGTTCAGTCAACTCACCTCGTCCAGTGGCTCGTTGTCAATCACGGCCTGGCGCAGGATCTCAACCCTTGTGGGACGCTCCGGTCGTCGTGAAGGCATGATGATGGCTATGTGGGCTCCGCTGCAATGAACAGTATTCAGAAAACAACAAAGTGACAAATGCAAATGTCTCTTTCAAGGTATATACTTTCATTTCTTTATCTTTACCTTTCAAACCCTAATTTTCCTTTGTCACTCATTTCATCATAACTTGATTTTGGGAGATGCAATTTTTGAACCGTTTGTTGCGTAGGAATCATATTTTCATTCCCCTACTCTTGGGATGTTCCAAAAAGTGCTCTGATGAAGCCTATTTAGTGAACGTCCCTCATCAATGCTCTCTTATACAATTTGTCGCAAGTAAACATGCTACCCTGTTTCACCTCCCTGATAAGCAAGTCGAAACAGGGGGGCAATATAGCTACTCACAAATTTCATCACTTTTTTTAGTAAGCATTAGGTGATTTTGTGATCTAACGTGTGTTTTGTAGGGTGCGGTTCCTAACTGTGTACTGCAGATATCGCTGGGGGCTTCATCCGACAACTTATGGATATATCCTTTTTCAAATGATGTTTACTTTTCTGTACTTTATCTTGCATATGCACGTAGTACTCATATGACCGCTAAAGTGGGGGCTAAATGTAACGTCATAAATTGTACGCACTTGCTAAAGCGGTACAATTTAACACCTAGTTTAGCACCCGCCTTAGTGCATTTTACATTTTGCATTTCATTGCTCCTTTAGCACTTAATTAATCAAATTAATTAGGTCTAAGGTCCTATTTCATTATCCTTCACATCATAAAGTCGGGCCCTTTCGTTAAAGTGTGCCCCTTTTTATTTTATTCCTCCAATACATCATCTAATCAAAAACCCTAATTAAGTCCTATTTCGAACTTGGGGGCTTGATTTCGGGGGTCAAAACATCTCGAAATCACCTGTAACTTCGGGATTCTCTCTAAAATCATCATATCTGACGGCCCTGAAAATTTGGTGAAAAGTTGTCGGGACCATGGCGCCCGGAGTGCACATGGTCCCGGACATTTTTCCCAAAATTTTAGGAGCACGATCCAATCATAAAATAAAGCTTAACCCCAAGAAATTGGCGGGATATTCAATCTCTAGGTCGGCCAAAAGACGAAATTGCGACCTAGGGTTTCATACATAAGAGCTCTCTTTCTTCATTTGAAAGGATCGGATTTTTGTTTCCAGGAACCTCATATGCAGCGAAAGAGCAGATCTTTGAAGACTTCAACATCTTACAACATCCCTCTATCAAGCATTTATCAATTCCATTCATCCATTTAGGGCTTGGAAGACATTGAAGAACAATAGGAGATTACCGACTGAAGATTGGCTTGTACCTCTCCGTTGAGGGTTGGGTATGATTTCATGTTGTTTTCATGTCTTTGCATAAGCTTCAATATCTCATTTATTCATGCTTTAGATCACTTTGCATCTTGATTTAGAGCATTTACATTATCGTTTACAAGCAATTAGGGTTTACTTTCTAGGTTGCTCTAGTTTGCTTTCTTGCATTTTAGGACCTTGCACACACACTAGGTCTGCACACACAATACATTTTACAAAACAACTTGGCTATTCGTGGAGGTGGAAATCATCGAAATAGGGGTTTGACTAAGGCAAAAACCTATATAGCTGCCCATACACCCCTTTTCAGATATAAGTGCAGGTTTCGGGACTCAGACGACGCCGCAGGATACAGATCCGGAGAGAACAGGTCGAGACAGCACTCTGCATCAAATTGCAGAGAAAAAGACTGGGACAGGGGCGCTGGGTGCCCTGGTCCTGCCAGGACAGGGGCGCTGGGCGCCCTGGTCCCTGGGACAGAGGCGCTGGGTGCCCTGGTCCTCCGAACAGACAACATTTTCGATAGTTTCCGATAGTGTTCCAGAGTGCAAAACAGCAGTGTCCGGTGCAGTTTTCAGGTGCAGAATCAGGACAGTGGCGCCCGCGCCCCCATCCCGAACATTTTCAGTCCGATTTTGACTCCGAGTATGCATTTTCATTCTTGTTTTATCCTTGTGTTTACAGCTTTCCATTGTCTAAGTTCAATTCTGCAATCTTGTTGTTAGTTCATACTTGCATTTTAGGGTTAGGAATTGGACTTGCATAATCTTACCTTTCAATTACAACAAAGGAATAGAAACCCTAATAGGTAGCCCGTGGCTCTCTCTTTCACAAAAAGAAGTAGCCAATTGTGCAATACCTCTAGGCTCTTTCGTATTCCATAATGTGTGACAAGAGGTAGGATTAGGGCATGATAACCTAGTCTCGCTTTTTCCCTCACACACAACCAGACATTGAAATCAACAAAGATGCTTAAGGATGATTTACCTAAAGGTATGAGTCATAATGTTATGATATGGGGAAATCCCAAGAAGAGATGTTCTCCAAGACCAAGTTTGGGGAAACAACGAAAGGAAGGTGGAGAAGAGAAAGTTCCAAAGATGTCAAGCATGGGGGCAAAACTAGAATGCATGTTTGATGGTTTCTCTTTTTTGGCAGAAAGGACAAGAAGGAGGGGGTGAAATGAAAGTGAGTCGATCACCAATAGAAACTTTAACATGGAGGATTTTCCATGCCACTAGCTGAGCTTGAGCATCTGCTTTAGATTTCCAAATTAGAGAGCTTAATTTGAACCATCTCCACCAACTATACTTGTAGTGACATTTGATATTAAGCTATTGGGATAAGGAAATGGAAGGGAGGAGTTCTTTATACATAGATATGAGAGGAAATTTTGAAATTTTATATTATTGGGCCATTTCCAATCTTTGAGGAAATTCTCATGACATGGTGTGGACAAGAGGCCAAACAACTTAGGTGTAACCAACTAATAATTGTTTTTGATTGAGGATCTATAGGCTGACAAAACATTGAACTCAGAGTTAAGTTGCTGCCATGTCTTCCATTTAAACGTCAAAGGATCCCATAAGTCTCAAAAAAATTGAATTCCCTTTTTGAAGAGATGTTTTGCTTTGAGATTTTTAATAGTAGCAAGTGGGCTATTGTTTACTTGAATGAGCTAACTCCATGGTGTAGTCACGGTTAGGAAGGACCTCAATGAGATCTATTCAGACCATGCAACAAGAGTAAAAAAATGAAAGCAAGACAAGATGATGGATGCAAAGCAAAACTAAATGAATTAGATCATGAAAACTATTTACAAATGACCAGTAACATCCGAGTTACAAGATTCAGCTCACTAGCCTACTACATACATCCTCAATTACAAAATCGGTCAACTTTGGACCTCTAAATCTTAAGATATGTCTTCTATATTCTCTCTAATGATTTATGATTCTTAATTACATTGATTTATATGGTTAAGAGGTATCTAGGTCGGCTCAAGAGGGATCAAATGCCGAAGAACAATATCAAACGTGCAAAACTACAAGGTCGGCTCAAGAGGGATCAAATGCCGAAGAACAAGATCAAACGTGTAACGTGTAAAACCACCAGGTCAGCCTCAACCAAAGAGATTCCTTCGAAAAATCCAAAGGATGAAGTGTGGATCAAAGGGAAGGTTGGCCATATGGCAAGGAACATTGGAATCAATGAACTGAGGCTCCGCAAGCTATGGAAAGGATCCGCAAGATTCACCAACAACAAATAGGTCCAAGCAGTTCTAGCGTTCTAAGCTAGAAAACTGTCTCAGAATCCAGAAGCGATAACTTGCCAGAAAATGATCCAAATGTTTTGTGGTTTAGGAATAAGGAAAATAATCATGTTCACAAGAAAAATATAGCTCCACAAGATTTGGTGAGAAAATGCAAGAAAATGCGGAAAGAAATGTTGAAACTGCAAAATAGAAAACAAACTGAAAATAAATGTTTTTGGTTGATGCAAGATTGCCTAGAACTAGGGATGCTCTTGCTTTAGACATCTAGGTTTGTTGAAAAATTTAGTCCCTCACTTTGCTGGGGTCAGAGGAAAACCAAGGTGGTCCACCTTTTCTTGAGAAATCCAAGATGAATCTTCAACTGGTCTATCCTTCCATTTCACAAGATACTCCTTGTACTTAATGCTCTAGGTACTATACCCAATCCTACTATCCAAAATGTCTTCATTATTCTCTGGTTCCTTCCATGGCAACTATTTCTCCAATTTCGCAATACTGTCCTCATTGAATTCCGATTCATGATACAGATGTAGATCTATAATGTTGAATATAGGTGAAATACTCAAACTATCTAGTAGCTCCACTTCATATGCATTTCCGGAACTGAATTTCCTCAAGATCTTGCGAGGTCCAAACTTCCTCATCTACAACTTGTTATAGGTTCCTATTGGAAATCTTTCTTTTCTCAAATACACCATCACTTCATCACCAAATTCAAATTCCTTGTGTCTTATCTTCTCTTCTGCTTTCTCCTTATACTTGTTGTTCATATCCTCCAATTGTTGTTTAACCTAAATATGCAAGGCCTTCATGTGATATGCAAACTCTCCTACCTCTACACTCTGCTTGTCTTGATTACTAATATCTCTCAATTCTGATATACCTCTAGGGTGTGCTACAGTAACAATCTCAAAAGGTGTTCTTCCGGTTCTCCTGTTCACTGAATTATTGTAGGCAAACTCTGCTTGTGCAAGAATCAAGTCCCAACTTCCAATTTTGTCTCCAACTAATCATCTCAACAAATTTCCCAAGCTTTAGTTTACTACCTCTGTTTGTCCATCAGTCTATGGGTGAAAGGTAGAACTGAACTTCAAATCTATCTTCATCTTCTTCCAAAGTGTTCTCAAAAAATAATCAACAAACTTAGTGTCTCTGTCTGAAAATATGCTCTTAGGTAATCCATGCAATCTCACTACCTCCTTGAAATATAAGTCATCTACATGCATTGCATCTGATGTCTTCTTATAGGGTATGAAATGAGCCATCTTCGAGAATCTATCCACCACCACAAATATGGAATCATTCCCTCTTTATGTCTTAGGCAATCCAAGTATGAAATCCATGCTTATGTCTTCCCAAGGTCTCTCTAGTACTATCAAAGGCTTATACAATCCTACATTATGACTACTACCTTTTGCAAGTTGACAAGCTCTACAACTGTACGCAAATTTCCTAACATCCTTATCAATCTAAAGCCAAAAGTAATGTTCACTCACCAATGCTACTATTTTGTCAACACAAAAGTGTCCGACTAATCCTCCACTATGTTTCTCCTTTATTAGATTCTCCCTCATAGAACTCTTAGGTATACACAAATAAACTCCTCTAAATAATATCCCATCCTGAATGAAATAATCTAGCCATTTGATTCTATCTACCATAACCGGTGCTCTACATGCTTTCCAAGGTTCTGCAAAATACTGGTCATCATCATATAAGGTCTTCAACTCTTCAAATCCTAATACTGTCACTCTCATCTCTATCAACAATTTTGTTTGACTTCTCACTCCTATGCTTCAACACAAAGGTGTAACTCTGCAAAAATTCTACCCATCTCATATGTCTTTGATTCAACTTATTCTGATTGTTCAAATACTGCAAGGCTTGATGATCAATATACAACACAAACTCCTTAGGCAATAGGTAATGTCTCCACTTCTTCAAGGCTTGAATTATGGCATAAAATTCTTGATCATACACTGAATATCTCCTCCTGGCAGCATTCAACTTCTCACTGAAATAAGCTACGACTCTGCCTTCCTGACTCAATACTGCTTCAATTGCATTCCCACTTGCATCACAGTCCACTTGAAATACTTTGTTGAAATCTTGTAAAGCTAACACAGGTTGCTCAGTCACTTTCTGCTTCAACAATTCAAAACTCTTGTTTTCTTTGGTTGTCCACTTGAATTCTTTCCTATCTCCTCTCATTGTCTCAGTCATAGGGCTACAAATTGTACTAAAATTTCTAATAAAACTTCTGGTAGAAGCTAGCCAATCCATGAAATGATCTAACCTCTCCAATGCTTTCCAGTGTAGGACATTCAACAATTTCTCTTACCTTCTTAAGGTCCATCTTCAATCCATCCGTAGATATCACAAATCCCAAATGCACTAACTCTTCTTTCATGAAACTACACTTCTTTAGATTTATCAACAACTTCTCTTCTCTCAACCTCTTCAAAACTTGTCTTAAATGAAACAAATGCTCCTCTTTTGTCTTATTGAAAATCAGAATGTCATCCAAATATACAATAACAAACTTACCCAATAATTTCTTCAATACCTCATTCATCAACCTCATGAAAGTACTTGGTGCATTAGTCAACCCAAAAGGCATCCCCAACCATTCATACAATTCTTCATTTGTCTTGAATGTTGTCTTCCACTCAACTCCTTCTTTGATTTGATCTGATGATATCCACTCTTCAAGTCTATCTTGGTGTAGTATTTGGCTCCACTTAGGCAATCCATTATGTCATCCATCCTAGGTAAAGGAAACTGGTACTTCACTATGATCTTGTTTATTGCTCTAGAATCAGTACGCATCCTCTATTCTCCATTATTCTTAGGTGCTAACACTGTTGGTACTGCATGGGGACTCAAACTTTCTCTGATCAAACCTTTCTTCAACAATTCTTGCACTTGTCTATTCAACTCTTCATTCTCTACCGGTGTTATCCGATGTGCGACTTTGTTAGGAAAACTAGCTCTAGGAATTAGGTCCATGCAATGAATGATACTTGTCACAGGTGGTAATCCATCAGGCACATTATCTGAAATGATGTCTTCATACTCTGTCAGCAATTCTTTTATCTCCTCTGGTTGTTCTTCTTCATGTTCTAGGTTCTTAGTCCTCTTAGGAACTAAGGAAAAACACACAGTCTCATATCTCATTCCATCCACCAAACAGATTCTAGCATTCGTACAGACTTCACTCTTCAAGGGCTCCTCCAAGGGTAACAAGGTTTGTTTCATCCCATTCGCTACAATAGTGTATATGTTGTTTCTTCCATCATGTATCGCATGTCTATCAAACTGCCAAGGTCTACCCAACAAAAGGTGACAAATATCCATCGACATAATATCACACAAAACTTCATCATGATAATTTCCAATTTTCAATTTCACCAAACATTTCTCACTCACTAAGAACTTATGATCATCCTGAATCTATGCTATCTGATAAAGTTTAGGGTGTCTCAATCTCTCCAACTTCAATTTATTCACCATTTCTTTTGCAACAAGATTATCTAAACTACCACTATCAATAACTACTTTACAACACTTACCGAATACCTTACATCTGGTCTTGAACAAATATCTCCTTTTCAAGGGTTCTTCATCATCAACAGTTCTCCATCTTCTGGTTTGTTAGCTGATCTGATGGGGCTTTCTTCTATTAGTGTCATTCTTCTAGTATTCTCTATCTTTTTTATATTCGAAAACACCATGTCCTTCTCCCCCACACTTAAAGCAAGTACCTCTAAACACTCTCTTAACTTGTCTTCTATCTTCTTTTCCAAAAATTTCATTTTGGTAACCATCAGGTTCTTTCCTTCGATAGAAATTTTTGTCATCTTTCTGGTATGAATTACCTTCTTTGCTTACTTCCTTGTCCTTGTTCTAATCTGTACAGGTTCCTCTTCCTCCTTGAAATATTCCTCCAGAAAACCTTCCACCTCTACCTCTCTGTCTTTGCTCATGTCTTTTGTTCAACTTCTCTTCTGCTTTCAAGGTATATTGGTAAGCTTCTTCAACACTCTGCAACTTGACCAAACTGATTTCATCTTGTATAGACATCTGTAATCCATTCAAATATCTTGCAACTTGTTCAACCTCATCATCAACATGTCTGGATTTGATATTCAACTTGTAGAATGCTTTGGTATACTCCTTCATACTAGGTTCTTTTTGCTTCAAGTTTTGTAATTTCTGGAACAAATTTACTTGGTAATTAGCTAGCATAAAATTCAATTTCAACTTGGCAACCATCCGCTCCCATGATTTGATCTTCTCTTTACCTCTCCTTTGTCTATCAACCTGCAAATGTTCCCACCAAAGAGATGCATGACCTTTCAACTGGGTACAGACATATTTCACCTTCCTTTCTTCTGCGGTGTTCTCAAAATCAAAATACTTCTCCATCTCCAAGATCCAATCCATTAATTCATCTGAATCCAATTTACTATCATACTCTGGTGGGGTAAAATGTGGTTTAGTATTTGCCCTACTCAAAACCTTCAAGAAAATTTCTTCATCCAGATCGATTGCCGATGGGTTTGCTACTTGTTCTGTCGGTTCTTCTTCTTCATCATCTTTGCTCACATCTTCAATATATCAGGCTCTTATCTGGCTTGTCTCAATGGCTTCTAACCAGGCTGTAATTCCTCTCAACATTTCCATCACAACTGGGTCTGCATTCCCACACACTTCACCCCTCCTATTTCCTCTTCGCATCATCTTTACACTAGTCCTCTGCAGCTACAGGTCGGATCCACAATCCACCATCCCACAACAAAATATTCAGGACAACGCAATCTCCGGAATGAAATATCGCTTTGATACCACTTGTGCAATCATAGTTAGGAGGGACCTTAATGAGATGTATCTAGACTATGCAATAGGAGTAACACAACCAAAGAAAGACAAGATGATGGAGGCAATGCAAAACTGAACGAATTAGATCCTGAAAATTGTTTACAAATGACTCGTAACATCCGAGTTACAAGATCTAGCTCACTAGCCTACTACATACATGATCAATTACATAATTGGTCAACTACAGACCTCTAAATCTTAAGATATGTCTTCTATATCCTCTCTAATGATTTATGATGTTTAATTACATTGATTTATATGGTTAAGAGGGATCCAGGTTGGCTCAAGAGGGATCAAATGCTGAAGAACAAGATCAAACATGTAAAACCACTAGGTCGACCTCCGCCAAAGAGATTCCTTCAGAAAATCCAAAGGGTGAAGTGTGGATCAAAGGGAAGGTCGTCCATACGCGAAGGAATATTGGAATCAACGAACTAAGGCTCCTCAAGCTATAAAAAGGATCCACAAGATTCACCAACAACTTGCTATAAAATGATCCAAACATTCCATAGTTTAGGAATAAGGAAGATAATCATGTTCACAAGCAAAATCCAGCTTCGCAAGATCTGGTGAGAAAATGCAAGAAAATGCAGAAAGAAATGTTGAAACTGCAAAAAAGAAAACAAACTAAAAATAAATGTTTTTGGTTGATGCAAGATTGCCAAGATCCGAGGATGCTCCTGCATCACTCCACCAAATTGAAGAGGAAGAAAAACTCAAACCATGACTTAAGCTCTAATCATACCAAGTTAATTTTTGTGAAGTAATTTTCCATGCCCTCCAAATGGAGTTCAAGGTGGTAGATCCATGCATCTTAAAAAATGGGGCAAGAAGAATCTTATCCTTCCAGCGAACCAAATTCCAAGAACATCCAACAGTGGTAGTTTGTATGAGGTGTCAAACAAGATGTTTCCAAGGTGCATCACCCTCCAGAGCTCTAACAATCCATTTTGTAGTGAGACAAATGCCCTGAGTATAAGGGTATATAATACCCAATCCACCTTTATCCTTAGGATGGATGCAGTGAGTCCACATAGTAGTAGACATACATTTCTTACTACCCCATTTAGCCCAAAGGAAGTTTCAAATAAGTTGAGTCAACTGATTATAGCATGTTTTAGAAGGAAGCCAACAAGAAGAGATGTAAACATGACTTGCCAAAATAATTTTATTCACAACTTGGATTCTACTAGCCATGGAAAGGAACTTGTTGGGCTCATAAATTAATGGAAGATTTTAATATTTTCAAAGACACTTTATAATCCACTATGCCTTCAGGTACTTTTTCATCTATTTATGTTTGTTAGGTATTTTTAAGAGAGAAAAAATAATTATATTTCATCTATTTGATCTTCTTGGGTATTTTTCAAATTCTCACTACATGTACAAACTATTTCTTTATTGAGTTAGGCATTGATATCAATTTTAAAGGTTCTATTGATTTATTTTTATTTTTTTCTGATAAAAATTGATGTTATAAATGAAGTATTATTTCTTTTCTCCAAAGTATAAAAGAAATTAATTTATGGTGATAGAAGAATAGGGGATTGAATTTAAGGAAGGTGAAAAAATTAAATGCAAGATGAAAGGGAAAAATTGAATCGAAGGTGAAATTACTCTAATCATTTGTATTTGTTTCTATTATTTTATTGTGGATTAAAGGAGTCATCTAATAGATTGGAATATAATCTTCAAAGGAATATTTTTCTCAAGAATTTCATAGAGGATTTAAAGCTTTGTCATTTTGGAAAAAAGGAAGACAAATCAATCTTTGATGAATAGTACAAAGAAATTGTAAATAAAGGAGAAATGGATAATACATTAAAGAATAGTGAAAAATGTAGATCAAGGAAAAAAAAATTAAGTTGTCTTGTGATATAATTGATGTCATAGCTAAATGCAAAAAATGTACTATTATTTTGGTTTTTAATGAGGATTCCTACAAAATCTAGTTTTTACAAATGAGCTAAAATAAATTCAAAATATAGAAGTTGGGAGATTGAAATGATAAGACAAGTGGGAAGGGATATGCATCTAGTATTTTGTAAGCTCTTGATCATGCTCAAGTTGTGCTATAGTGTGGCACATGGGTTATTTGTGGACAAGTGTGTTACATTTAAGCTTAGAATTTTGAGTTTCAACTTCAAGGCCCCTTTCATTCACATTAATCTAGATGGAATGAACTACCTTACTTAAATATAACATTCCACTCCTTTATAAAAGATATTGTGGCTCAATTTGGTATGGTAATTTAGTGCAAGAATAATTATGATACATTTTCTAGCCTAAAAGCTCATTTTAAGGCTTGTGCAAAAGAAGATTTCAATCAACCTTTGCAAAAAAATATAAAATTGATGGGTCCTAAATTTGAATTAGAACAACTAATAATATATTTAAAAAAAAATTAAACATGTCTTTATTATAAAGAAAGAAGGACATTTGATTTGTGACTATCTATTCAAAACTTAGATTTTCTCAACCTTCTTATATCTCCTTGGTAACCCAATCTAATAACAATTAAACCTTTGTCATGTTTTGGCTTGTTGTAGGGTTCCAAGATTTTTGTGTACTTTCATAATTATACAAAATTTATTGCAAGGTCTAAAACAATGAAAGGGATATGCAAGTAGAGTTTCATGTGTTTGTTGGACATTACTGCTACTAGGATATGTTATTGTCATTGATGTCAACATATTTTTGTGATTTATTGCTCTGGTGGTTGCATATTGGTTTATTGGGATCATGGTCTGGTGTATGGATTATTTCTAGTATCATTATATATTTTTGTATTGGTTTTGGTGATCCAAGAAGCTTAACTGATCATATCATATAATATAGTTTGCAGTTTGCTTTTCTGATTAGTAATTTGCAGAGTTCAGTATTTCCTTCGATACATTCTGGTGTGATCAGATCTTGAGCTAATATTTTGGGAGATTATTTGGGATGATCTTGTGTATCTTCATTTTAGATGGTTCATGATTTGGTGTTCCGCAAGTTATCTTTCCTCGTAACAGTTTCTATTGTTTGAGTACTCTTGAGTTTCAGATGTTGATCGATGAAGATTTGATGAGTGGTGTTGGTGCAGCTGTTACTGATGACTCTAACATGCCTGCTAGTGTTTCCTAATTATGTCCTAGTTTTTTTAATGATATGCATTGATCTTTGTGTGAGTTCTTGGTGATTTTGTTGAACTAGTGATGTTCTTCGTGCTATGCAGTATTCCTGGTGGTGTAGCGTGTTGCAGTTGATCTTGGCATAATTTTTGGTGGTGTTGCATGTCTGGACATTTGATTTAGGTCCATGCTATATCATGTATATCATTATATTGGTCTAGTGGTCGATCTTTGTATCGTATGATGTAATTTTGTAATTGGGTGTTGAGGGTTTAGCCGACCTTGTTGTCAAGGGTGATGAATTGTATAAATAGGTGATATAGTCATGTAATTTAGGTATCGAGGTTGTGTCTTAATTATTAGAGAATGGTGTATCTACGAATAAGGGACTCATCTTTTGGTGTGGTGTATTGAGTAGAGATTGGTTTAGAGCAGACAAATGTGCTTAACCGGAACTGTCATCAGACATTTGCAGATGCTATTATTGTAGTTCATTCCTTCTGGATTGTAGTCTGAATCTTGTTGTAAGTCAATGAGACTTCCCTGAGGGTTGCAGCTTTCTAGGTTATTGTAACTTGAGTTATGAGCTCTAGGTAGTGTGCTTGAATGCTACTGCATTCCCCATCGTAATATTTTCGCATACTACTGCAGAGTATCATCTTATTCTGGGTAGGTTCCCACCATGGTTTTTTCCTTAACTGGGTTTTCCACGTCAAAATCTTGGTTTTGTGTGTTGTACTATCTTTGTTGTTGATGTATTTTATCAAATTTGTATTTGTTGTTGATTTTGTAGATCCGGTAGAAAACTAATTCACCCCCCTCTCAGTTTTCCCTCATTGTTGTTGCCAATAGTGTTGGATGTGGATTAGTAGGAGGCGTGAATATGCTCAATGATTCTAAAAATTTGAGAGCACAAATGGTGTGGGTTTTTGAGGTTTGGATGTAGCAACATAATTGATGTAATTGTCCAAGCGAAGTCCAAAACATTGGGACCATATACTTAGGCATTCTTTTAAGGAGGGGAATCCAATTTGCATTGGATTTAGGGTGTAATAAATGTTTAGATATCTAAAAGGAATGCCTATTGTAATTTTTGGATCACTTTCACAAATTCAAGGAAACCCTTATTTTTTGCAAAAATAAACTATAGCATAAAAAACATAGAAATTAGGGGTTTGATGGACTAGAGGATACATGGAGAATCAAAGAGAAATATCTATAATAGATAACTATCCTTAAAATGATTACAAATCAAGGTGGTAACACAATGTAAATTTTGACATCTTGAACAAACTTTAAAGTGGCTTAAACCTTCGTTTTATATAATCTTCTTTGCAATGGTACATGTAGATTTGCTAATAAATTGGCTAAGCGAGAGAGAATGATGTTGTAAAATTTGTTAGAAGATGGAAAGTATAAAATGATCACTTGTGCACGATTTTTTAAGTTTTCCTTTCTTGAGACCCAATTTTATCTAGAATCATTGAAACATTTGAATACGTTGACATTACAATTTTTGATAGAAATTATCCATAGTTTGAAATTGAAATGTGAATTTAGACAAGGTGACTCAATGAATAAGGAGTGTAGGGGACTACTTGACTAACTCATGAATGTCTTGAAATTTGGAATTCTACCTTACAAAAATTTAGGATAATAGGGTGTAAAACTCCTCACCATAACAATTTTGGTATACTACTAATATAGTATTTTCGTTGAAAATTTTGTTTATTAAATCATATTAATCATAAAAATTTAAGAAATAAATTTAAAAGATTTTTACTAAAAAAAGATGGTTAATTAGAATGCAAGGCCCAAAATATTAAACATACTTGAATTACATATTTTTCTAACCACTACGAGAGAAACCTATGTAGTATGAATCAAGTTCCTTGTAATGGAAATATTTAAACCACTCTTATCTCATGCAAATAAAGCCATTTTCATAAGAAGAAAGTGCCTATTTTTATCTTTTGCACAAGGAAGATGGTCTATGAAACTTCTAAATATTGATAGAATGTCGATAAAATTACGATTTTGTTGCCAAAATAAGATACTCTTATGTTTTTAAGTACATAATATGTTTAAGATGGGTGAAAGGCTCTTGATGATCAAAACAAATGGTGCTGGGACATTGTCCCCATCCACCTTGTGGTAGTGTTACATATACTTTGTACTAATAGTCTAAATTTATGAACTAAAATATTATAGTTGAGCTTTTCAATAAAAACATATTGTGATCTTATGTGTGTAGGTAAGGGAGAGGATCTTATAATGGAGCACCCTAATTTTGTACCTCCCAAAATCTACTTTAGATATTTTAAATCACTTTGAATTTTGCACACTGCTTACATGTCAAGTCCCTTACTTAAAATTGGTTTTAAGTTCATAAGGTCAAATATCCACATCACATGTCTTTTTCGTCAAGGTTTCCAAAATGGTCCCAAAAAGAAATAAGACCCATAGTTGTGCACTACACCATGTTTATTGGTGTTCTGATGTGGCATCAAATAATTGGTCACTTTTTCAAATTTACTAGAAACGTTTTTAGGATAAGTATTGACATGACACTTTTTATATTCCACTAATAGACTAATTGGATGGTGTCTACGCAGCCGACAAAACGACTGTTTTATTCATTGCCAAAACACTTTTTTACTTTTTGCAAAGAATAATTTTGTTGACTAATTATCCACCGGCAACTAATTGTACCCGCTACCATCCCCACTATACTATAAGACCTTCTCCCACATTGAATGAAGAGAAGAAACAAAATAAAGGGAACATATAGCTTATCCTATAAGAAATTTGCTCTAGAATGCCACAACTCTAGTATAAGTGTGTTTTGGAAAGAATTTTATGCCTTGGATATGTTTCATATAAACATGACTCCATGTGGCATCATAATGTCCTTTGGAAATCTATGTTTTTTTAAAATGGGTATTTGTGCATATAAATATCACTATATGTGGCATCATAATGTCCTTTGGTACAATTTTGGAATTTAGGTAGGCTATCGAGAAAGGGGCAAGGGAAAAGTCTACAAAAGTAAAAATGTGATTATAACCTCGTGTTACATGTTGCCTCATGTTATGAAAACGTGTTAGATTAAAAATAGAAATACCATTCCTTTTTAGGCCATGCTCCAAGGCATCCTCTTATTACAAAACTATTATAGGTTCAAGCCCTAGTCTGAAAATATTGCAGCTACATAGTATTGGTTATGCTTAGAAATTGAGTTTAATAAAATAAAAGGTATGCTAAACAATAGAAATGGGAGGTATTAAAATAATTTGGTTACTATAAATCAAATTAGGAGTATTAATATCAATATGTAATTTAGTCATTATTTGATTTAGTGCATGGTAGATGTTTATGATGTATTGGTAATTAGTTTAGTTCAATGCATCTTTATTATGGAAGCTAGTTTTTATACAGTTTTTTTCACATATTTTGTTAAGCATTCTTGATTATTTTCTAGTCTTTTAAATTGGTTATGTATATTATTTATCTACTGAATAAGTTTTTTTTATGTTTGAAGGGAATTTGTAGTGAATGTTAGAGAGAAACAATCTAAAGAAAGATGTCAACGTAAAGAAATTGAATTCTTATTTCATGAGGATAAATTATCTAGAAAAAGTTAAGTAAACATCTTAGTTTTCATAAATGTTTTATGATAATCTATTTATAAAATAAATAAACAAATAATTTGTGAAGCACGAATCGTTAGGAAAAATAACCATTTGAAGAGAAAATGGCTGGAAAAAATAATCATTTGATACATTATTATCAAGCAAGAAGGTGGAATCATGTTGCTTATAAATCATGATGGTTAAATTTCTTATGGATATTAGCAAGAATTGTGTGGACTTTAGACACACAAACCATGAATCCAATGTGGCATTGGACCACTAAATACTATGGGTATGACAATCTTAAATAATTTTAAAATAAAAATAAGCTTCTTGTTTGCCAAACACCCACTATGTACAAAGCATCTCCTTATCCTTATTGACACTATTGAATATTAAACTTACAATAGATGATCCTATTAGAAAGGAGCACGCTATCAACCAACCACCTCCATAACTCTATTTTTCAAAGTCATTATCATTGGGAGTTAAACATTGATAATTTGACATATTAACCATCAAAGTCAAGTGTAATAGCCACCACATGATGTTTTGATTATTCACTTGAATCAATAATGGAATAAATTTAAAATGTATGTGCTATCACAACCATCTAGATGTAATGTGGTGAAGCCATATCATCTTCAGGACATATGAAATAAAAAATAGCAACCTTTACTTTGTAAAGGAAATAATATCAAATGGTCTATCTTTTTAACATGTGAACCTAACAAAAAAATTTGCAAAGATTTTGTAAGGCCACAAAAAATCCATAACATTATTCTCATATGGAGGGATCCTTAATAGAGAGCTTAGGTTGGTCTTTTTTATAAATCAAAAATAAAATTGTCTAACCCAAGAGTAGATACTTTTTGGTAAGAGAATGACAATATGAGAGTAACATTGCTTCCATAATCTCACCTTAGCAAGTCATTTCAACTAAGCAATATGTCACATGATTTCTTGGAGAGTTATGTGTCATGCTAAAGGTTCCAATGGATGGGTGGTGGCTTTGGGCTAGTAGAACAAGAGTGTTCTTCCTCAAAATGAACCTTAAATATGGAGGAATTGGCTCATAATTTTGAACTATCTCTCTAGGTTTGATGAAATTCAAGATTAAGGGATTCTTCTCTTACATAGTATTCCATGCCTCATCCTTAGTAGTATAGGGTTGAAACCTAAAAATTATTAGGAAAATTGATGTAAATTACCTCCATAAGGTGTGAAGGGGTCCAAATTAAATCTCTATAAACTCATTAAGCGTAGAGGTGAGGTTTAGCTCAATACAAACCCTTTGGTGGAAATGAAAAAGATAGAACCTTTCTATTGTTTGGATAAGATGGAATTAACCTTGCAATCCTAAGCCACTCATATGTCTTCATGTTCCTTAGAAAGTGTTCCCTATAACATGTGAGAAAAATATTAAATATTTATACTTTATGGCTAATTGTAATTTCATTTTAAAGAGGTGAACGTGAAGAGGTGATAAAGCTAAATTAAAATGGACAAAGTAACCTCTTTTCCATGTCCATATTGAGACATGGAGGACCATCCATAAGGATCCCCAATTAGGGAAGATTATAGGTGTCCATTTGGGGATCTAAATAGTCAATGAGAGTTACAGAGCACTTGAAATGTCTAAAGTCTAAGTGTCTTTGAGTTTGGCACCCAAAGAGGGGTAAATTGAAGATTTTTATTATTTGATTACGTCTCTTGGATATTCACTCTCCAAGGTGTGGGTTTTTGGCAAGCGGTTTTGGACCCTTAACTTGGAAAAATAGTAGTGATTTTTCCTCGCCCATTTGGCTATAAATTGGAGCCAAGGCATGGTTATTTTGTGATAGTTTCTTTAAAATTTTCAAGTAGTTATGGGATTGTTTGAACAAGGAAAGTGAAGTGTATTATTTTTTTAGCCTCTTTTTTGAAGATTAATAATATATAGGAAAACTAAAAGAAGTTAGATATGAGTGTAGAGCTCTGGGGAGATGAATGGTCATCTACCATTGATGCCTCCTAGAGAAATGCTATCATTATTGTGAGTTGGTATTAGTTTTCTTCATCTCTATTGGATACATTCTTTCTCTTTTTTCTCTTGATTTTGTCTCAGGTTTACTTGTGTAGTCATTGTTTAAATATTTTTGAGTTCTGGCTTTTTTTATTAGGGTAGTCACTTAACTCTTTTTTTGGTAGGCTTGTGTTTAAATTTTTTATTGTTTTCCCACCATATTTTGTTTAGCCAAGCTTGTAATTAATTGCAATGACATGCCTCAACCCTTGAGAAACTTGGTTTTGCATTTAACATCCTATACTTTGTCAATGGCCAACTTACCTCTCCCAAGCCAACTAGCTCAAGGGAGATGAAGGAACAACTTGTGAAGGGACAAAAATTAAAGGGAAAACTAATATCCCCTCATATAGAAATAATGTGAAATAAATGTTTGATAATGGTTCTCCACATAAAAAAACTTTCAAAGAGGGTTTGATTATAGATATTATTGAGGATACTGTTCTCACAAAAGTTTGCACCCTTGTTGAACACTAGTGCTCAACAATCTTGTCAAACATGGAAAGACCTCCAAGTGTGGGACCTTGTGCATGTGAGGTTAAGTCTCTAGAGAAGGCCAACTTACTTATCAATCAAGTTGCAGTTTTGGACCAACCCAACACTTATAAAACCTATTCTAATGATCTGAGGGGAAAAGGGGAGAAGGAATGTTGAAAGGGAAAAGAGGTGTTGCACCCAGATTGAAAGTTGGTCCTCCCTGCCCATAACTGCACAAGACATCAATGAAAAATACCCAAAAATATGCACAAATTCCTATCTCAATTAGCTCCCTAAGAACATGCAAAGGTTATAATCCTATAAGATGAAGAGAGGAACTAAAATCAATTCATAGACAACGTCTATAGGGAATTAACACAATCACATAAACTAAGAGTTAGAAAAGAATGCATTCAAATAAGAGGTAAAACATATTACATAGAATATTTGAATTGAAAAGAGGCGAGACAAACAATTTTATTGATATAAAGTCAAGGAAAAGTTTACAGTTGCAAAAAAGTATGAATTTTCTATAAGAGAAATAAGGGGGAGAACCCTTTGAAAGAGCTATAAAATTTGCCTTTATAGATTAGGCATAACTCGGATGAAAACACTAGGCTTAGAAACCCTAACCAACTAGGGTTAGGTTACAAAAGAAGGGGAATCGAACTAGAAAAGACTGATCTGATGGTTGCATGCCTTAAAGATCTTCATCGAACTAAGGAGTAGAAATCCATGAAATTTAGGGAGCTTCTGCATTGGGATGACATCTGAATGTTCTCTATCAAACTCATAAGTCTTCAATTTACAATAAATGAGCATGGGGCGACAAGGGGAAACATATGTAGAAGCATGGTGGAGTCATAGTGATCGTCCCTCAACCCTTTGAAAATGGTTGAGATAGATCAAATTTAATTTGGTTAGTCGACGGGGTGAAAAATCGATTTTCGACCCATTAAGTCGACAACCACCATTAGAGAGAATTTTGAATTTCAATGATCACCTCCTATTTGGATTCGGGCCACTGGATGTCATCCTCATGCATAGGTGGATGACCAGGATGCATCTAGAGGAAAAATCCTTGCCCTCCCATGATTGCCTTCCATGGAGGAAAACACCTAGCCATGGATTCACCACTAGGAAGCAACAAACTTTTGGGGTTTGGGACAAACTAAGGTCAATATCGAAGCATATTCGATAGAGGAAGAAACAAACAGAGAGAAAATGGTAAGGGGTCTTCCTCACCTAAAATTCTCTCCATTTCTCATAACAAAGACATGGAAAAATCTTTAAAAGCAAAGCAAACGAGGTTAAGGAATATTGTTGTGTTTTTTGTTTGTTTAAACTCCAATTTTTTACCTTCCATAAGTTTTTTGATGATTGGATAACATTTGTGTGGGGAAAGAAAATGTGAATTCATGTTAATTTTGTAGAATGATTCAAAAGGGCCTTTTTTGTGGTTTTATTTAGGAACCATGGAATGCAAGAAAGAGTTGTTAAAAAGGAATTTTTGAATACTGGGAAATCCATGTTTAGAGGTCTACCTTGAACTTTGTAGGAAAATATTGAGGAGGTGGTGGTTAGGTCTGCCCCTAATTGGTTAGAAATAAAAAATGTTCTTTTCTTAATACAATTCATTCCTCAAACCTTGAAACGAAATGTTAATTTAATATAGATTGAAGAATTGAGGGTTACCCTCCCTCTTCTCAATGCTAGGGTTTTGATATCTTCAATCCATAAAGTAAAAATCTTAGTCTTTGTGTCCATTCAGTTTGATAACAAATCTATTGCTTGTGAAATAGAAGTGTTGGGTTCTTTAAATGCTTTTTTTTTTTTTTTTTTTTTTTTCTGCAAACGAACTAGACATCTTAGAAAAGATTTTCCTAATGCTAAAATCAATCATGTTGGGAAGGTAGTGATACCTTAATGCCAGATGAAATAGAAAATATTCAAGATGAAGATATGAAAACCAATACTCAGATGACAGTTAAACCTCAATTGTCTTTAGAGCATCCTATTTTTGATGGGGAAATTGAGGTAATTCATGCTAAGGAGTTAGATAATCCCATGATTAACCCAAAGGATCTTACAAGACACAAGTTACCTAATACCCCACAGAGCCCCAAGAGTTCCCAATAGTTAGCCTGGACTCCATTTTGGCCAAAGCTACACAAATCAGACAAAAAATGAATGCCACTATTCATGGGGAGTTAGAAGAAGCCCCATCCATTAACTCAAATATCAAATTAGGCCATGAAGCCTGTGACAAATAAATCATCATGTCAAGTATCAATATAGTGCTAGTTGATTCAAGAGTTGAGAACTCTTCTTAGTTTCAAAATAGTACTTCTAATAAAGAAGACAATTAGAAAAGAAAATATAAATATTGAAACCCACTCCTTTTGACTCTGGGTTAGAAAATAAAGTAACCAAAAGAGGTAAGGAAGATAATATTCCTAAGTGCTTTGATAGATTGTATAAGAACCAAAAAAATTCTCCCCCATAACCCCTAAATGAATTTCAACATATTTAGTTGGAATGTTAGGGGGATGGAGTCAGGCGATAGAAAGTATGTTGTGAGAGCATTATGCAATAATAGGCCCGATCTCAATTTATATGCTTACAAGAGGTCAAAGAAGTGAGCTTCCAACCAAAAGATATCTTGAATTTCATTCAAAAATATGAAAAAGTAATCATGTCTAATCATGATAAGGGTAAAGAAGGTATCACTATTTTGTACCACCCAATGTGGATCCAAAACATTGATCAAGGGGATACTTCTTCATTTAACAAGTTAGTGTGGGTATTTATGGTATTTAGCTTATAAAAATTGGGGTTGTGCTCTCTGTATGCCTCAAATGACTATAGAAAAAGTGTTGGCCTTTGGAACTAGATGGCAATAAACCTCCCAAAAATACGTTAGATCTGTAATAGGGATTTTAATATGATTGAGAACGAAGAAGATGAGATGTTCTTTTGGGCTAAAATGAAAAGGAGTTTGAATTTGTTTAACCCCTTGGAGCTAGGTAAGTCATCATCCTTCTCCATCTAGTAAATTTTGTGTAACAATTAGTCATTGAATAAGAGGATTAAAAATACACTTGATAGATTCTATGACAACATGAACTTCTTTTCTTTCAAAGGTCCCTAGGGTGAGAATCTTGTCTCAGTTGTCGCTACTTCCATGTCTGGTCATTCTACCATTGTTACTGTCACCTTTGGTATCTTGTATTTCCGTCTTAAGATCTCTAGACCTTTCTCTTTCAAACTAAATTTATCCTTGCTCAATGATTAAGATTGCCTAGTTGGTATCAAAACTACCACTATTCTTTCAAAATCTCTAAACAAAAATAAGAATCCTTTGTACATTTGGGATTCTATTGTGGAATTTTGGAGGAATCTCTTTCAATTAGTTGGTAAAAAGAAAGCACTTGAAAGGAATGAAATTTATAACCTATTGCATCAAAAGATTTTGACACTTGAAGATCAATTGCAAGATAATAGTACTAATAAACAAATTGAGGCCAAGTTCATTAGAAAAATACATAATTATAAATTCCAAGGTCAAAAGGTTAGAGTGAACATGAATTAGTTATAGGATGGAGAAAGAGGTTCCAAGTACATCTTTAAATTAATTAAATATAAGCAAGATAAAGAGCTAATGGGGCTAGTTATGGACAATGGAGAAACCTCAAATGAACCTGTATTTTTTAAAAAGACTTGTCATTCTTGCTTCTAGAACCTATTTATCTCATAACATAATAGTTAAAATGTGGAGACTAGGGAGTTTTGTCTGAAAGTGATTCCAAAAAGACTAAGTAATGATGATGCTAGGATCCTTGATATGGATATCTTTGTCCAATAAATCAAGAGCACTATTAGATCTCTTGCCAATGGGAAATATGTTGGGGCAGATGGGCTCATTGTTGAATTTTATAAAGAAAATATAGAGGGGATAGGGGATGAACTAATTATCTCTACAGTGTTTCATTTCAAAATAACTTCTTGGGAGTGAACATAAATAAGTACATTATTAAGATGATTCCAAAGGAGGGGCACAAAACATTGGTAAGGACTTGGAGACCAATCACATTGTCAAATGTCTCCTATAAAATTCTAGCAAAAACCTTAGCTAGAAGGATGACGTGGGTCGTCAAGAAAGTTGTCTCACTTACTCAAATATGATTCATTAAAGGGAGATAAATCCTTGAAAACCATATTACAAGTTGGGAGGGCATGCATTGGGCAAATTATGATGGACAAAATGTGGCAATGATTCTATTGGATTTGAAAAGGCATATGGTAAAATAGAATGACCCAATGTGTTGGATATACTTAAAGCATTTGGTTTTCCACCTAAATTTTGTAAGTGGGTCAATATTTTATTCAAATATTCTTCTACGGTTATTGATTTTAATGGTGAACTCACTAAACCCATCATCCTTCAAAGATCTATAAGACATCAGTATCCAATTGTCCATGCTTTCTTTGTTATAGCTACTAAGGTGTTACATTATGTCCTTAGATCATATTTAATATCACCTACTATCAAGGGCATCAAACTTCCTAATCAAGATCAACTCCTGAATGCATGATATAATGATGATACTTCTCTTTTCATTAAACTTATAGAGGCCAATTTTGATAGCACAATTAAAAGGAAATATTTTTTGTGATGCATTAGGATCTAAGTTGTTGTTCATAAATCTTTTGTCAAAGGTGCACTACGAATCCACCTAGATGGCTTGCCAAAAAGGGATGGGGATTTTGATCCCTACAAAATGGTAAGATATCTAAAAATCCCTTTCTTTGTTTCTTCTCCCCTTAAAGACATGTGGTAATGGGTATTTATAAAAATTAAGAAAAAAAATGTGTAGTAGAAAATTTAACTCCTTTCTTTGACATGTAGGGTTCAAATGTTTCAAAATTTCATGGCATCACATGATATATACTACTCCTTAGCATGAATCCTTGCTAATTTTCAATTTGAAAAACTTTAGGAGATTTTGAGGGAATTCCTATGGTCGGATGGAAAGGGAAATATGAAGAGACATAATGTTGCAAGGTGTGCACCCTTTATCTTTGTGCAACACATGCAGTGGGTTTGCGACATGGTTTAACCACCTCTCGTGGATTCTATGTGTCTGGTGGTTGTAGTGGGAATTGAAGGTCAACCTTTTGGTGCAACGACAACCATACCCAAAAAATGGTATCAGAGCTGGGTTGTGGGTTCAAACATCACTTGCACTGAGGGGGGATTGTTGCAAGGTTTGTGCCCTTGGTCTCTGTGCAACACAAGCAGTGGGTTTGCAACATGTCTTAACCACCTCCCATGGATTCTATGTGTCTAGTGGTTATAGCGGGCATTGACAGGTCAACCTTTTGGTACAACGACAACCGTACCCAACACACAATGTGTGTTGGGCTCAGTGCAACATGTCTAAAAGTTGGGGAGGGCTAGGCCTTAAAGATTTGAAAACACAAGGTATTACTTTATCTTCTAGGTGGATGTTCAATGCTTTGAAAGGAATGAACCATGGAAATTATTAGTAAGAAATAATCTAAAATTGTCCAAACCAAAAAGAGGCAAACATTGGTGTCTTTTTCACATTTACGATATATTATTTAGTTAGTTTGAGGTTAGAGATTTTGGCTCAGTTGTCTTCTCCACCCTTACGATATATTATTTAGTTAGTTTGAGGTTAGAGATTTTGGCTCAATTGTCTTCTCCACCCTTTGGAAAACTTGGCCTTAGGTTAAACACTTGGTCTCTAGTGGTGCAACTGTAAACAAATCTCCTCCATTATGTGTACAACTAATAGGTCTATTTGTGGAACATTGCACCAAATGGTAAACCTTTGGCCTTGACTCAACGGTGTTCAACTAAGACTTCAAACTCTTTGGGCATTAGGATCCTATGACATATCTTGTTTAATGGAAAGTTGGGTTCATGGGAGTAGCTAATTACTAAGCACGGGTTATCTTTGACCCATAAGAAAACATATTCCATGGTTAATATGGATTGGGTGATTGGTTTTTGGGAAAAATAATAAGTGACTCAGATCTACTTGACAATATTTAGTGGCAAGATGGCGCACTAAAAGTAAAATTTGTGTTGTTATAGTGAACAAGATATATAATATGCTTGTTGGACCAGAGGAAGTCTACAATTATCTTAACTCTTATTGGAACTTAAATTAGCTAGACTCCAAAGGGCTTAAAAGCATTAATCATCTTTGGCATAAACATGTTGAACAATTTTTTTTTGCTTTTGTTGGCTTCTTATTCTTAAATGCTTGTTGTGGGTCATGCTTTACATTCTTATGTCTTGTCAACTAGAGTTTTTGAATTATGTGCATTACCTAAAACTTTTGAACACCTCTTTTTGCTAAAAATATGTCCTTTCTTTTTGGTCTTTGATGTCTAGTCAACCTTGCTATGACGTTTTCACACATTGCCCCATTGCAAATGGGGACCCCCTACTTTTTAGGCCCTCCCGATCTTTTGGTTTTGGTTTTGGGGTATTTTTGTGGCAGTCTCATTAGTCCTCTTAGTTTTCAAATATTTGGGGGTCAATTTGATTAAGCCCGCAACTCGTTTGAGTAAATTTGGCCAAGTTTGGAGCATGTTTTGTCCATTTTAGGGTTTTGCCCTTCAGACTTGAATTTAAGGCCTTTCCTTTAGGTTTTTGAAAAAATTGAGTGTTGCATTGGAATTGAGGCCCTTCAAGAAATGTACCAATGAAATTTGAGCAAATTTTGAGCAACTTTCTATTTTTAGAAAGTTCCCATTTTTTAGGGATTTCATTGCCTCCTGAATTGTTCTAATTTTTCCAAAAATCAAAGTTACTATCTTTAGTAAGTTTATATTTTTAGTAAGTGTCTATGCATTCTATTTTTCCCTAACTCCAACATCTTAAAATACTTTCTATTTCTAGAAAATCTATTTGTAGCAAGTTCTTCACAGACAGACACTAAAGACTGGGCATTCCCGAACACTTCTAAATCCAGAAAATTTGAAAAGGCAGGCTAATTGATTTTTAAAAATGGTTGTGTGGACTCCCATTCCATAAGTGGAAAGCACTAAAAGTCCTCTAAGGCATGAAAACCACTTCAATTCCCAAAATGGCATCCTGATCATGGAAAATGTTCAAAATTGATTGTCTAGAAAGAAGGAAGACAAATTCCTTGCTCAAGGAGAAATGGCACCCAAGTCAAAGGTTGGGCACCAAAATCAAGGTGCCATGGAAAAGTCAACAAATCCAAAATTCCTTGACACTAGAAAAATAGTGCCCTAGTCAGGAGAAGAGTGCCAAATCCAAGGCACCAAGGAAAGTTGAAAAAGATAAAAAAAATCCTTACTCAAGGTGAAATAGTGCTTTAGTTAGGAGTTGGACGCCAAATTGAGTGTGTCATGAAAAACCAAAAAATATACAAATTCCTTGCCCAAGGTGAAATGACACCCAAGGAAGAGTGGTGAGCACTAAAATCAAAGAGCCATGGAAAATGTGAAAAACATGAAAATTCCTTGCCTAAGGAAAAATAGTGCCAAGGAGAAATCGAGGTGCCAAATTGAGATGATCAGGGAAAATCCAAAATGTGTAAATTCCTTGACAAGGTAGAATTAGCACCCAGGTTTGTGCAAGGGCACTAGAATGAAAGCATCAAGGAAAACATGTGAAAAATAAAAAGTCCTCCATCAAAATGAATTTTCCATACCCAAGTGAAAAATGGAGAATTTATGTAAGGCATGGTAATTCAAGAGTTAAGGATGAACTATAAAAGAAAAATCCCCTCCAAATTTTTTTTGAAAAATCCATTTTTGAGCGTAAAAAATCATCTGAATTTAAAAATGGTGATAGATTTGGAGTCATAGGAGAAATTTCTCTCTCCTAGACCTTGTAAGTCAAATTTTAAATAATTTCTAAAAAATAGGAAATGTGGCAAATTGATGAAAAAGCCTCCTCGGGACAAGATGAACGCAAAAAGTACAAAAAATTCCTTCCTCAAGGAACAAATTTCCAAAATTGCTTCTCCAGTTCCGAAATATGCCTAAGGTTGGAAGCAGAACATGAAAATCAATATTCAGGAAGGAAACTTCAAGAATTCAAAAAAATTCCTTCCTCAATGAAGAAATGGGCCCAAGGTGAAGAATTCCAAAAAAGGTGAAAATTTGACTAAGTGTTGGAAATTCCTTCCTTTGGAACAAAATTCTAGGAAAGTGGAAAAATTGACTGTGTTGGAAATTTCTTGGAAAAGGTGAAAATTTGGCTGTGTTGGAAATTTCTTCCTTTGAGATGAAATTCCAAGTAAGGAAGAAATCACACCCAAGGATGAATTAATAATATTATAGGCTCTTTGGATTAGATGACTATGCTACCTGAGCTATGATGGATTAAGTTGTATAAACTCAATGTATATTTTTTAAGTTTTTTGGTTGTTAGGTGATTCATTTTGATATAAATTAGAGTACTTGCTCCTCATAATGTCATTATATTTGATAAAATATCTTTAATAGAAAAGATTAATAATATACTTTCTCATGTTCTTTGGTGGAGTTTTTTCCCAAAAGGGTTTCACCATGAATTATGGTGTCTCTTTTGGTATGGTTGATTTTGTATTTATGTTGAATAATGCAATCACATGACCAATTCATATTTAGTTTCAAATTTGGTAACCTTGTCAGATTTGTAATCACATAAGAAATTTAATATTGCAATATTTCTTCACCTTGTTTCTCAACATTTGGTAACAGAGCTAATAGTTGTATTGAGAGGGGGCACCTTTCTCTTTAAGTGTTGAAGTTTTTTTTTTTATCGGGAGCTTTTGTTGTATAATTTTTTAGATTTAATAAAAGGATTCAAAGCCATGACTTCTACTTATCACAAAGATATTGAGAAATTCAATGGCATCAGCCACAAGATGATGGATTTGCATATGTATAATTGTATAGGATGAACACATAGAGAGGAAGATGAGTAGTTTGAGCCCATTAATCCCACTTTAGGGAGGTCCCAAAGGCAAAAAAATCAAGTTGATTGGTATAGCCCACCATATTTCTATTGTATATGTTCTTTGTTAAGTACTGGCAATGAACCTATATCCTTCAAGGAGGCTCTCTCTTTGGATGAACTTGAGTCATAGATGCAGGCCATATAGGAGGATATGATGGCCTTAGACAGTTGTGACACCTGGTATCTTGTAATTTTACCAAAAGGAAGGAATCCCATTAGGTGCAAGTGGGTATTTAAAAGAAGTTTGAAGTAGATTGTTGGTTAGAGTAGTATAAGACCAAACTGGTGGCCAAGGGATACTCCTAGACAGAGGGAGTTGATTTTGGTCAAATTTTCTCTCCTTTACCAAAATTGACTTCTATTAGATTCTTATTGTCTATTGTTGTTGCTTTTGGTTTTGAGATAGAGCCAATGGATGTTAAATTTTTTAGAGTAATTAGGACACTTTATCTAATTATTTAATTAATTAGGTCCTTTAATTACTTTATTCACTTAAGCTAAAAATAGGTGTTTTTTCCTTTTATTAAATTTGGCTAATAATAGCTTAAGTTGTCTCATTCATTATGATTGTGACACTTTGCACTAGCTAAATTAATCTAGCATTAGGGTTTTGTATCTAGGGTTTCATTCAACCTTTTATAAGGATTCATTATTTCATAGTAATCATATTTTAGTGTGCAATCAAAACATATTTCTTAGGTTGTGTTGAGAGTATTATCTTTGCTTGATGTCTTTTGTGTGTTAGGTGTTTTTCTTATAGATGATTCTTGGATCATGTGGTTGTGTCATCAACTTTTACATGGTATCAGAGAATATTTGTTAATTTCCTATTCATATTCATGATGGATCCATCCTTGAGATATTTTTGTGCACATTGGGCTCAAACAGAGGTTTCCATTATGTCCACAACTTCCCAAAACCTATAAATTGATTGTCATTTTGTTAAAATTCAAGCAGTTGAAGTTTTGGGTACTTTTTCTTGTGGGAATGCATTTCGAGGTAAAATCTAGCAGCCACCAAAAAAGTTGGGCACTTTGATACAAAATAAACCTCACTATTGCATTCACAACATCTAAATACCTACAAATTGACTATTTTTTCATCAAAATATAAGCAACTATTTTTGGGGGATTTTCCTAAGGACACATTTTTTAGGAAAAATATGGGGGTCAACTAAATAATCAAGCACTATAGGGAAAAACAAACCTTGCCATTCTTTGCGTAACGACCAAAAACCCTAAGATTGCCAGTCATTTTGTCAAAATTGGTGACTACGATTTAATTTTTGACCTTTTTTGGGGGGTTTGACTTTGGGCATAGATTTCCATACAATTTGTACAATGCGCAAACTATACAATCATCACTAATATTAGCATCCATGTATCACTAATGTCAACATCTAGTCGTTCACATCAGATCCATATAGCTACCATCCTAGTGACACATCACTTGTCACATCAACAATATGTCATGTCAGCAAATCTTTCCAATCAACTAGCCATATTTGCATGATGTCATGTTGATGTCATGTGTACAAGCGCTACATCATCGCATAGGTTGTCCTTCAAGGCATTTTGACCTACCTTCAATGTTTTGGCCATAACTTGAGCATACAGACTCAAAAGCACAAAGAACAAGATATCATTAGAAAGTTGGTTCTAACACCAATCCAATGGTGTTGGTGATTTAGTTAAATTCTATACTGCAATTTTTTTTACCAAGCCTCCAAAGTTAGATCTTTAGTTTCACGCTTCTGGGGCCATATCTTACATATTTGGACTCTGTTTTTTGCAAACTTGATATTTGTTGGAAATCTAGTTGAGTCCTCTACCTAGATCCCAAGTCCATTTTTCTAAATTTTTTGCTAGGTACATTTTACTTAAATTTTCATGTTTTCACTATCTGGTCAATTAATTGGATGTTTTGGCACCTAGAATAATAAAAAAATTATTGGAGAGGGTTGTATTTGATTTGCTTTACATGTGTTAAGGTGTTTGGGGTTTGATTATTTCATTTGAGGAGGTATTATGGTTTTTTTTGTTATTAGCCTAGCAAAGGGCAATTATGAGTCTTGGAAAAATGACATCCTAACACATCTCAATGGCTAGATATTTTTCCTTATTTGTATGGACTCATACCTAAACTAACCACACCAGGAAGTAGATCAATTTGGGTTAATGTCATAGAAAATCTTCTAGGAGTGACTTGTTATAGTATTGATCACAACATTGTGTGTGCTATATTAGACCTTGAGTGTCCCCTTGCACTTTGTGTTTGAGCTATGCTCCCAAGCCAAGATCACAAACACAAACACTTTCACAAAAAGAGAGAGATATATTTCACCAAGAAATGATAAATGATATTGCTAAGATACTTTACAATGTACAATAACTTGCTTAAATAAGAAAGAGATGACATGAAGTAGTTACAAATACCCTTGATAAAAAATTAGATGCATGATGAAATATAATAAATGCCTAAAGAAAATATTAAATAAGGAGACATAGCATCATATCTTCTAGAATGCCACCTATGATGAATAACACCATCCTATGAACAATATTAAATGATGTTACATAAAGTAAAGTTATGATAACTAACTTATGCCAACTAAGCCTAAGTAAGCTTAACGTGTAAATGACATTTAATGACAACTAATTGTCACATATGCCTAAGTGGAACTTTAGCCTACGCTAGCATCCCCCCCTTAAGTGCAACTTAGAGAGAAGAACTGCTATGTAAATGATGCAATACTAATATGAGAATGAAATATATGAGTCTTGACAACTGGGCCATATTAGGTACCAATGCAAAACTAATCATCCAAATAATATCTTACAAATAGAGAAAATAAGAAAACCTCATGTGACAAAACTCCTCTCCAAAAAATAGATATGCAAATTATATACAAGTGAAAGACGAAGTGATGTATGGAGGTCTCAACACCAATACCTCACATTAACTACATCCATCATGAGAATCTAATCAAAAGCCCCCCATAGGATGGAAGATGGGAGACTATGCAGTCCCTCCATAGTGGCCTTGAACAAATTGATAATAACACGCAATATGAAACATTATAGGGAATTTATGATATTTGTCCATGCACATACTAGAAAAATACTAATGCAAATGCAATTAATTGAGAGTGAAATATGGAACAGATTGGGTGGTGCCAAATGAAAAGGCAGAAAGATATATCACCAATTTGAAGACTCCCAAGGTCTCAACAAGGCTAGTGAAGGGTCTCAACAAGAAGAAAAAGCATATCAAAAGGCTCTGATACCGTGTTGGAGCTATTCTCTGAAACTAGGATCATGAACAAAAACACTTCCACAAAAAGAGGGATATATTTCACCAAGAAATTATAAATGATAATATTGAGATACTTTATAATTTACAATAGCCTTACTTAAATAAGAAATAAAAGATGAAGTAGTTACAACTACCCTTGATAAAAAAATATGCATGATGCAATATAATAAATTCTTAAAGAAAAATATTAAATAATGAGACATAGCCTCATATCCTCCAGAATGCCACCTAAGATAACTAACATGATCTTATGAAGAGTATTAAATGACAATTTACATAAAGTAACTTTATGATAAATTTAACTAAACCTAAGTAAACTTAATGTTCATGAAAATGGCATTTAATGACAACCAACTGGCGTGTATGCCTAAGTGGAACTTAAGCCTCCACCAACACTTTGGACTAGACTTTGGTAGATGTATGGAGACCCTCATATCTCTCCATTATTATAGGATCTTGTACCAAATTGTCTTCTTCCTCCTACGTATGTAGATTTTATGCTTTTTGATAATGATAAATTAGAGGAGCTTGAGTATATCACAGGTCTTGCATGTTTCAATGGATCAAAGACTTGCCTTCATTTTCCTATTCTTCACATTGAGAGGGGATTTCAATGTGAAGAGTAGGAAAATGAAGGAAAGTCTTTGATCCATTGAAACATGCAAGACTTGTGATAAACTCAAGCTCCTTTAAAGTATCATTATCAACAGGCATGAAATTTGCATGTGCAAGGCTCAATCATCTTCATCATCTATTGTTCCTAATTACTTTGGCATTGGCACATTCATGACATCCATTGATTCAGTGCAATGAGATATTGTTCTTCCAGATATGGTTACTTGGGATTCATATCCTATAGACATATCATCCTTATTTATGGAGTCTCATGTTTCAAATTTGTAGGATTGTTTTGAGGACATTCATATCCTCTTTGTTGATAGCCACAACAATGTTGTTATCTCATCTTCATCGCCCATTGAGCTTGATCTTTGTCAATTTTTAACAGAGTCCTAATTTGTCACTTCTTACATTCATTGGGTATGTACTTGATTGGTTTGTGGCATTATCACCTTTTATGGACATGACAATATTTGAGTAGTTCCTAGAGGCACATAGTATTTGGATTTGGATTCCTACTTCTTCCAGTTTATGAGAGTTGATTCTCATGTCTCCAGTGGATTTGTTTCTTCCTAAGGGGAGAAATGGTGTTTGTATGCAGTGGATCTTGTTCTATCTTCAAGTATTCATCATTGACACATGAGATGCTTCCTCATTAGGGGGATTTCTATCCTTATTTTCTCTCTCTTAAGGGGATACATTCATTGTACAATTGTGACACAAGTAGTCTTTGGTGGGTCACATGAATTCCTCCTCCTTTCCTTCTTTCACTAGTGAATTTATTGTATTTTCTCTCACTTTGAGAGGATTTTTCTCCCACTAGGTTTTTCTCCTTTCCTCCATTTGTTAGAGTTCCATTGGTTTGTACATGAGTACATGATTAGGCCTTTGATATCTAGATCCATTCATGATTGCATATTTGCATTCATCATTAACTTTTTAGATACTCTCTGAGTTAATCTTAAGGGTGGGGGACAAGGGGTGTTGGATTAATTAGGACACTTTATCTAATTATTTAATTAACTAGGTCCTTTAATTACTTTATTCACTTAAGCTAAAATTATGTGTTTTTTTCCTTTTATTAAATTAGGCAATGATATCTTAAGTTGTCTCATTCAGTATGATTGTGACACTTGGCACTAGCTAATTTAATCTAGCATAAGGGTTTTTCATATAGGATTCCATTCATCCTTTTATAAGGATTCATTCTTTCATTGTAATCATATTATTGTATACAATTAATATAGAATTATTATGTTTGTCGAGTATATTATCTTTGCTTGATCTCTTTTGTGTGATAGGTGTTTTTTCGTGAAAATGATTCTTGGATCACGTGGTTGTATCATCAACTTCTATAAAATCTACTTTCTTGGATGGTGATCTTGAGGAGAAAATTTATATGCATTAACCTAATGGTTTGTTGTGAAAGGGAAAGAACAATTGATTTGTAGGTTAAAGAGATCTTTGTATGGTTTGAAATACTCATCTAGGATGTGGCACCAAAAGTTTGATACTTTTGTATTAAATTTGGGTTATATGAGGATTAAGAAAGATCATTGTGTTTATATCAAGATTATTGATAATTGAATACTAATCATTGGCTTGTATGTTGATGACATGTTATTTATTGGTAACAACAATGTGGCGATTAGAGAACTCAAGGTTTAACTTTGTAGCATATTTGATATAAAATATTGGGGGCTACAAAATATATCCTTGGAATGGAGATCAATAGAGATCAGGTTCACATTAAGCTTTGGTTAAGGTAGAGTAAGTATGTTCTATTTTGCAAAGTTTTAATATGAATCTTTGTAAACTAGCTAGTATTTCATTTTCGATTGGTACTAACTTGTGTTTAGATATGTGTTCAATTTTTTATGATTGTTATGAGCATATATCTAAGTTTTCTTATGCTAGTGTGATTGGGAGTTTGATGTATACAATGGTTTGCACTGTACCAAATATAACCCAACTAGTGGGAGTTCAAAGCAAGTTTATGTCTAATCTTGGTAAAGGACATTGAACTTTTGTTAAGCAGGTATTTAGATATTTGTGAGGTAATTTTGGTTAATGCTTGGTTTATCATGTTATTGATGATTTGGTTAAGTCATTAGACATATAGAGATTTGTTGATGGAAATTGGGAAAGAGACTTCCACAAGGACAGTTGAAGGTCCACTAGGCTATGTATTTACTTTGTTTGGAGGAGCATTGAGTTGGATGAGTAAGAGGCCACCCACAATTCTTTTTTCTACCACTAAAGTAGAGTATATGGCTCCTACTCGTGCCTATAAGGAGGCAATATAGTTATAGAGACTTAGTATTAGCATTGGTTTTGATTGCAGGACAGTGAGGATCGAATGTGATAGTCAAAGTGTAATATGTTTGGTCAAGAATCTCATGTATCACATTCTTTTACTAAGCAAGTTGATGTTCACTATAATTTTGGGTGAGAGATGATTGAAAATGGTAATTTATTGATAGAGAAAGTTGACACTTTGGATAATGTTGTTGATTCTCTTACAAAGCCGGTGATGGCGGAAAATATCTCTTGGTGTAGGAAGATCATGGGCATTGATCATTGTACTTTATTTTATTTTATGTATCTCTTGGATTTCATTATAATATATATTGTCAAGTGAGATAATGCTAGGATATGGTGACATTAACTTGCAGTTTTAAGTGAATTCATATGTCTCCATGTTCCTTGGAAATTGTTCCCTAGGACATGTGAGAAAAATATTAAATATCTATACTTTATGGCTAATTATTGTATACAACTAAAAATGGTCTGAAAATAATTAATTGAATAAGCAATTATTTAATTAATCTCCCTCCCTAATTTAATTGAATTCATTAGCAATTTGATTGAATTCTATCTTTTGATCTACTTATTAATAAATCTAAGGATTTACTTAATAGGTTCATTTCAATAGTTCTCTTTGATTAATTAATTCAAATTAATTAATCTCCCTCATCAAATTCATTTCTTCTAGATCCTTTAATTAATTAAAATAAATCATTTTATGAACTGGTGAAATTAATTATCCTTTTCCTATTATTTGAATTTCTAAATTCAAATTCTCCTAACTTCTAACCACCTAACCTAACCATTCCTAAACCTAACCCATTCTATCTAACCACATGTCCCCTTTCATTAGACATTTTACCCTCTCATGAGAAAAACTTCTTGACACTTGTCACCAAGTGTTCCCTTTCCACCAATCTCTTCTTCAACCTCCTCCAATTTAACCATTGATATCTTCAAATCAATCTTGACCATTGATTCCTTCCACCTAACCCCTGACCTTGGAAAATCCTATAAATAGTCCCCTCATTGGAGCTCAAAGGATCCTATCTCATTTGCATCTCATGCATTGTAACTATAGGCATATGCAATCTTAGTTTGACATTTGAGCATTGTTATCATAGCTTAATTGCATCATTTTAACATATTTTCTAGCATATTCATGGAATCATGTAGCTTAATCATTTTATTTTGCTAGCTTAAATGTATCATTTATCATTTAAATCCCCCATCTAGGTGTAGTCAAGTCACTGGAATTGCCTAACCAGATCTAAGAGCAAATTCATACTCCCATTTACTAGGAGGCGATATATCGCTTAGCTATGGTTTATCTTTCTTTGTTTTAAATGTGCTAACCATGCTTGTAATGATCTATTGAGTGTTTTATGTTGTAGCTGTAGGTATCACACTTCACAGGCACAACATTTTGGCATCCACCATGGGGCCGAAATTATCATTTGTGGCCTCTCAATATTCATCAACATTCATCTCTGGTCGGGTTTGGTTCAGAAACTCATACGCGCTTCTTTTCTAGCTCATACGAACTTCTTTATGACTTGGCACAATAGTCATTCTTAACTCGTATTAGATCATTTCTCTATCATATGAGCCTATTTCTTCATTCGCACGATATCAGAAAGATTTTTGTATGAGCTGGTAAAGCATGTTGTACGACACTCTGCTTCTGTGTTTTTTTTTAAATAGACTACATTTTCAGGGTTTTTGATTTTGATCTTATCATTACTAATGCTAACCCTGGTATGCTTGTGAGACTTTTGGTGGCCTAACTAGTTTTTGTAGGACAATTGTCGAAGATACACTAGCCAAAGACTTATTTCAACCAAACACATCATGATTACTAATGGATCTATTTTGCAGGTTGCCTAAAAGAATTCAACAAAACTTTGTTTATTTCTTAAGGGTTTTTTTAGCCACACTTGTCTTTTGGCTAAAAATGAACAATCATGTATTTTGTGTTTTGATGATAGGCGAGTATGCTCTCACCTTTCTTAGGTGATCAGAAAGCTAGACTCATCTTTTTCTTTCATTAGTGCATATCTTTAGCAGGCGTTCCCTCCCGAGGAGATAATAACTCTTAGCCATTGAGGTCGGTGAGAGGGGAACGACCTAAGTGGGAATGGCTAACACCAAGTAATCCAAACCACTATAAAATAAATGTGATTTGATGAAAATAGAGTCAATGGAAGTGCTCGAGAATAGCTCTCCTCCGTACCTTTGGGTATATCAAACCTTGGTTTTCAAGGCTGGGAGACCTCTTAATTGAGTTTATACCTCAACGCGCTGAACGGATCCCTTACTAGTTCCATTTAAATTAGAAGCTACCCAATTCACCTCCGAAAGGGTGATAATCTTTGTGCAAAAGAGATAGTAACTCTCCCAAGGCACTTGCCATATCATGCCCCCATTAGGGTTTGGAGTCCGATAATACGATGTTGAGAATCCATTGCGTGAGACTCAGCGGCCGTATTCTGATTATCTATTGGGTGTGTGCCTAAGTTTGCAAGCAAAGGTTTTCTCTCTCAGTCAATTTCCTTAGGGTTTAGCATGCTTGGAGTCACTTATCACATCATGTGTTTGTTGTGTATTCATCCCTATATTGAAAAATCAGACATCTAATACTAGAAAACATAAGCAAAACATCAAAATTCACTAATCAAAATTTGACAAAACAAACATTTTTTTATCTCTGCTCTGTTATATGTCGTACAAGTCAGGTTCTCTATCATATGAGTTGGTGATTTATCGTATGAGATTAATCTTTTGTCATATGGCTGGTAAATTTTTGTCGTACGAGCCTATTAGCATAAAATCTTTTGTCGTATGGCTTGTTAAGGTTTGTCGTATGAGGGATCTATTTTATCGTGTGGTTTAGGAAGATATGTCATATGAAACTGATCTTTTTACATGAAATTTCTGATTTGTCATATGGTCTTGTATCTATTGTTGTTTGGGGCTTTGTATTCTGTCATACAAATCTTTGTATTTGTCAGTCCAGAGCTCTTTTTGCATGCCTTTTTCGGATTTGTCATTCTTGCTTAAACAATTTGCAGTAATCATAAAGATTTGTTATTTGTCATTTTGTGCTTAAATTGTCTTCTTGGTTTTCTTGGTCAAGTTGTTAGCTATCAAAATATGACTTTAGAAATAAACACCTCAAGATTTTCAAGTGCTTACCCTCAACAAGTTCAAGATCTAAAAATCTCAAAGTTCATTATCAGTCTCTTTGATAAACTAATCAATCAAACATAGTTTCTCATCAAGGACTATCATCCTTTATCATGAAATTGAAACGTTTGGTCAGGACAACCTTGTCCCACATCATAGGATATATTGTTCCTACTGGACTTGGTTTTTATCAAATCATCATCATTGCACTCCAAAACTGAAGATCGAAAAACTTGCAAAATTTTAAACACTTGAATTATCTTTACATGTCCTATCACTCTATCATATCTACCTTAACAGTTAATCACGTATCAAAACAACTTTTAGACAATTGAACCCCTGAAATGGAAATAGAAACATTTGAAATAGCTGAAAATCATATCAACATGACATATCCGAGAAATCAAACAAGTCCAAAATCAAAATCCAACTATGTCAAAATCTTACAAGGATTCAAACACATCTCCGGACAAAATTGGCTCTTTTATGCAACTCTTAAAGAGATCCCTAAAGGATTTGGCTGAGAAAGATCAAAATTGTGCACCTATGTCTAACAATGGCTCATCCCCCTATAAGCAAATTGACACTCCAAAGGCATCTATTCCTACACATCTTGAAAGATTGCAAGAGCCTTCCATATCATCCTTGCCAAACAATACATCTAAAGATGAAGTTCCCCAAGGGATATACAATATGACCATCAAACCTATTTCAGAGGATCATATTCAAATCCCATCTCCTTCATATCCAAGCATTGATTCCTTGCAAATCGAATTTCTCATTCATAGAATGTTCGTTAAATGTGTCCTCATAGATGGGGGAGCTAGCTTAAACATTTTCTCTTTGAGTCTTGTCCATGCTCTGGGTTATTCAAAAGATGCAGTTGATCCCCGAAAAAAGATAAAAATCAAAGCCTATGGTGAAGAAGAGCATTCCTCCAAAGGAATTGTGATATTACCCCTCAGAGTGGGACCTTTTCAGAAAGACAGAGCATGCCAAGTTCTAGACTTGGACCTACCATATAATATACTCTTGGGAAGACCATGGATACAGAACATACAAGCTATTACCTCCACATGTCATCAATACCTGAAATTTCCTTACAATGGGTAGGAAATCTCGATCTCAGCAGACTCAAATCCATTGCAGTGTTGTAGTAATCTAAAACCAACCACAGAGGTCATTGTTTCACATAACAGAGAGGCAGTATCTTCAAGCACACAATCCAAAGAACAATCATTTGCATCAATTCTATCAAACATGGAAAAACAAATACAACTAAGAGATCAAGGGACCAAAGAATATTTGCTATCATGGACAAACAAACAAGAGCAACTTGAAAGGGAAAGAGAAGAAACAGATATAGAAGTCAATGTAGTTCACACGTAAGCAGGACAAACGTTAGGAACTAACCCGCTTGAATCAGAATCACATTCGACCGATTTGGACTTAATCGAGGACAATTAGGAACTCCTTGTGCGAGATCATTATGTTGGCATTTTGATGATGTTTTGATTGCCATTGATGGACACACACTTTCTTGATGTATGAGTTATACTCAACCGGTAATTGTTCCAACTAGTATTATATGTTATTGGATGTATAGTCTTTAGACTATCGATATTTTGCAGATGAAGGTTTATGGGTCACGAATTGACTGAAGACCCAAGCGGTATGAAGACCAAAGCAGTTCAAGGATCTCAAGCGGTACGAAGGACCCAAGTGGTAGTTAACTTTTGATCGGAACACTACGTTCTACCAGTCTTCATTTTTGACAACTGATAATCGGTATATTGTATTAACCAGTATTACTCTGTGATGAGTTACCAACCGGTATCACTATAATGTGTGATGAGTTATCATCCACCAACACTTTGGCGGTGTTTTTGTGTCATGTTACCAAATGTGTCTAGATGCACTAAACCTAGGAACTTGTAATCAAATCCTATTGGACCAACATGAAATTAGATTCCTTTATAAGGACATCGTGTCTAGGGTTTCATATATGAGGGTTTTGTATGTGTGATCATAGAAGAAAAGATTAGGTCAATTTGAAGAGATAGAGTGTGGAGATATTGAAGACTGAAGTAATGCTGAAATGCATTAACAAGGAGCTATCAAGGATCTAATTAAGCAAACTGTGCTATTAGCTAGATCATTCACTTGTTGATTACTCACATCTTCGACAAGTCTAGAGCCCTTAACCGGGTAGGCTCAGCAAAGCCTTTGTAAATCCTCTAACAAGGTGGTTCACAACTGTGGATCTTAAATCCTCTAAACGGGTAGTCTTTAACAGGACTTATCTCCTAACAAAGATCTAGATTCCTAACAAGATCTGTTTTGGTGAAGAACATTGTATGACCTTAACTGGTCTGGTTACTATTATGTAGATAGTTACTTGTGAGTTTCTGCTCACCGTGGTTTTTTCCATTTGGGTTTCCATGTCAAATATCTTGTGTTATGGTGATTGTGGTCTTGTGGGTGAATGCTTTGTTTGCTATTTGGTTTGCATTTATTTTAACCGGTTTTTTAGTGAGTCAGTTGTACCGATTATCTGCTAAACCATTTAAGAGTTTGTTTACAGTATTTTTTGGCATACTAATTCACCCCCCCCCCTCTTAGTATTCATCACATTCTGACCAGAGTACCGTTCTAGACATGGAAATACATATTGAAAGCTCTGACATCTCTCTCATGACCCCTAATATATTTGAAACAATTCAACCTGAAGATCATTTATCTCTAATCCCTCCTGAGCCTATGGACTGGGAAAATGGAGGACATTATACCATTGAAACCTTTTCTAATGACCATGACATATCTTTATCTATATATACAATCAAACCGATAACAACTTCCGCCAGGAATCTCAGCAACGCATCTTCCAATCAAGTGGGTGCCAAATCTCCTAGTCGTAAAAATGAAAATAAAGAAAACAATATCAGGTCTAATGCTGAAAACCATTCATTGGCAACATTAGATCAAGAAAAAGTAAAAATAAAGGACGTATTTGATGGTGAAAACCTCCTCGAGGCACTGAAGGATGGGAGATTTGACACCTTACCTGAATTTTATCAAGAGAAGTTATCTATCCTAATAGAACCAATAGAGGCAGTTATCATTGACACAATTGATCTACATCTAGCAATATCTCTATCAGAACTAGCAAGGCAAAAATATCTGGAACTCTTTAAAAGAAGGCAAATCATTTTTACTTGGTCCTATACAAACATTCCAGGGTTTGATCCATATATTACAATACATCACTCGAATATCAGTCCAGGAGAAAGCATCAATAATGGAACACAACATGGATCAGGAGCAGGTATTCTATTCACTACACCACAAGGTCATACAATTTCGAAAGGATACAAATTAAGCTTTCTATGCACAAAAAATATAGCAGAATATGAAACTTTGGTTACCAGTATTAAAATGGTAGTAGAATGGAACATTACACAACTTCAAGTCTTTGGAGACTCTCAACTCGTTATCAATCAAATCAATGACGATTACCAAAGCAAGGATGACAAACTAATGCCTTACAAAAAGATTGTTGATGATTTCAAGAAGTATTTTGTTGAAATCACTTTTGATCAGATTCCAAGAAATGATAACAAAGCAAAAGGTGCCATGACTACACTCACTTCTCTACTTCAAACACGGGAAAATCAAGAGCGTTATGAATTCCTAGTGGAAGAGTTATTTTACCCTACTCATAATTGTCCTGATTTCCAAACCATCTATCACCTTGTCGGACATGATTCCTCCCGCTATGGCCGAACTTATACATACCTAAAAGATAATACCCTACCTCCTGACCTATCAAAGAATCAAAAGAGAAACTTTATTCACCAATCCTCTCATTACACTCTTGTTGCGGATACCCTGTTTAAATGAGGTCTGGACGATACTCTCTTAAGATGTCTCAAACAAGAAGAATCTGAGAAAGCTTTAAATGAAGTCCATAATGAAATTTGTGGCACTCATTCAAGTGGTATTACCCTTTTGAAAAAACTCATACACTTGGGCTATTATTGGCCGACTATGGAATGAGATTCTTTTCAGATAGCTAGAACATGTAAAAAATGTTAGATCCATGGGAATTTGATTCATGCACCAGCACAAGAACTTCATGCTTTAGCAACATCTTGGTCTTTCTACCAATGGGGTCTTGATCTAGTAGGAAAGATGAATCCTTCTTCATCTAATGGTCCCAAATTCATCCTTGTAGCTACAGAATATATTCACAAAATGGATCAAGGTGGTACCTCTCATTAATATCATAGGAAAACAAATTGCTACCTTTATCTTAAACTACCTCATATGTCGTTATGGAATACCAATTACCCTTATCACTAATAATGAGCGACCGTTCAAGAATCAAGATGTACAAGAGCTATGTGAAAAATTCAAGATCCAACACAGATTCTCCACACCCTACTATCCACAAGGAAATGGAAAAGCAGAAGCATCAAACAAAACCATTCTGAAAAATCCTCAAAAAGATAGTGAACGATGCTGGCAAAGATTGGCATATCCAATAAAACCCTGCTCTATGGGCCTACCGTACCAGTATCTGCACACCAACAGGTGCCACACCTTTCTCTCTTGTTTATGGATCATAAGCAATACTACCAATAGAAGTAGAGATACCTTCTCTATGAGTATCATTAAAAGGTCTTATCCTAGATGAAGAACATCGAGTATCTAGACTACAAGAGTTAGAATTGATCCATGAATGAAGAAAAAATGCCTTTGATCATTTAAAGGTATATCAGCAAAGAATGTGTTGAAGCTATAATCATAGGGTTAAACTGAGAACATTTCAAGTTGGAGAACTAATACTAAAGGAAAATCCACACAACCAGTCAGATCGAGAAAAGAAAGGAAAGTTTGAACCAAACTGGTTGGGTTTGTTTGTGGTCACAATAGTATTTGAATCAGGAGCATATCAGTTATCAACACAAGATGAAGATCAGCTCAAGGAGCCTATCAATAGCATGCATCTGAAGAAGTTTTATATTTGAAAAAGCAGAAAATTCAAAAATAGTGAAAAAGAAAAAAAATCAAAAACAGTGAAAAAGAAAAAAATCAAAAATAGTGAAAAAGCAGAAAATCAAAAAACAATGAAAAAAAAATCAAATATGAGAAAAAGTGCAATAAAAAAAGATGGTGAAAACCTGGCAAATAGGGGCTATCTATCAATTAGCTCTTCCATCTATTAGTTCATGCATCTTTTTGCTTGCATTCATTCATTTTCCATCAGCATTGTTCATATTCATAATAAAGCCTTTGTACATATGCATGCATCTTGGGTGGCTTCTTGCCATGGTTTGGATCATTGGGTCTATCATAAATTTGTTTCTAGGCTTGGGGAAAAATCCTACACCTAGCTGGGGACAAACTTATCGATCATTTTGAGCTTAATCAAACAGATAGAACAATAGTTAGACATTGTAAGGTTGATGTACTGTTTCACTGGATAATAAGAAAGATTGGACAGCTGTGTATGGTGGACGTAACCCATTTCGGGTGAACCATGTTAAATCTCTGTGTTATCTGTGTCATGTTTTATGCCTTTATCTTTTGTATTTAAATTTGCATATAACTGTTAGTTCTTATTTGCTTTAGATCTGCTTGAAACCCTAACAATTGGTATCTGAGCGAGGTTTTCTATAAATTGGCAGGACTTTCATATTTGAGTGGGAGCAATGGAGGATTCCAAATTCAAGGTCGAAAAGTTTAACGGCCAGAATTATCAGTTATGGAAAATGCAGATGGAGGATTACCTGTATCAAAAAGATTTGTGGCGGCCATTGGAAGGAAAGACAAAGAAAGTGACCAAATTGTCAGATGAAGAGTGGGACATTTTAGATAGAAAGGCACTGGGATCCATTCGATTGTGCCTTGCACCGTTTGTAGCTTTCAATATAACAGAAGCAAAAATGACTGTAGATTTGATGGTGACATTGGCTAAGTTGTATGAGAAACCCTTGGCTTTGAATAATGTATTTCTTATGAAGCGTTTGTTTAATTTGAAAATGAGCGAGGGAGGATCTGTAGCGGAGCACTTAAATGAATTTAATACAATTACCAGTCAATTGTCTTTGGTAAAAATTACTTTTGCAAAAGAGGTTAGGGCTCTCTTGATTTTATGCTCTTTGCTAGAAAGCTAGAATAGCTTGGTTATGGTTGTAAGTAACTCTGTCTCTGGTAAAAATACTTTGGTATTTGATGATATTGTTGGTGTTATCCTAAGCGAGGAAATGCGAAGGAAAAGCACAGGTGAGACTCCAACATCATCAGCTAGTGTTTTGAATGTGGAGAACATAGGAAGATAAAAGGAAAGAGGAAAAGGCCTTGGGAATGAGAAGTCATGAGGGAAGTCAGAAAAATGATGCTCTTAATCTAGAGGAAAGAAAGATTGCTGGTACTACGGAAAGCTTGGCCATCTAAAGAATGACTGTTGGTCTTGGAAAAACAAAGAAGGAGGCAAAAATGAAAATGACAGTAAGGAAGCAAATATTGCAAGTAATACTTTACAAGATGCTTTAATCTATTGTTTGGATAATGTTAATGATTCCTGGGTAATAGATTCTGGGGCTTCATTTCATGCTACACCCCATAGAAAATATTTTCTAGATTATGTTCAAGGTGATTTTGGACAGGTATATTTGGGTGATGATGAGCCCTGTCAAATTGTTGGAAAAGGAAAGATAAAGATCAAGTTGCAAAATGGAAATGACTGGTTTTTGTAGGAGGTAAGACATGTTCCTAATTTAAGAAGAAATTTAATTTCTATAGGGCAACTAGGTAGTGAAGGTTGCATAGTTACCTTCTCAGACAGTATGTGGAAGGTCACTAAAGGATCATTAGTAATAGCTAAAGGTGCGAAGGTAGGCACATTATATCTGTGTATAGGTAACACTTACTCTACCTTAGCTGCTACAGATAAAGTTACTGTAGGGACAACAACAATAGATGTTACAAGAACAGATTTGATAATGTGGCACCATAGGCTTGGGCACATGAGTGAGAAAGGGATGAAAATCCTTCACTCCAAAAATCTATTGCCTGGACTAAAGAAGATTGATTTAGAGTTCTGTGAAAATTGTGTTTATGGTAAATAGAAAAGAGTTAGATTTCTCAAGGTTGGGAAAGAGAAGAAGAGTGAGAAGTTAGAGCTTGTGCATTCAAATGTATGGGGACTGGCTCAGGTATCATCTCTTGGTGGCTCTTGTTATTATGTTATTTTTATTGATGACTCAACCAGAAAAACATGGGTATATTTTCTAAAACAAAAATCATATGTTTTTGAAACTTTTAAGAAATGGAAAGCTTTGGTTGAGAATGAGACAAGAAAAAAGTTGAAGTGTCTTAGATCGGATAATGGAGGTGAGTATTGCAGCAAAGCATTTGAAGATTATTGCTCCTTAAATGGGATTCGAAAGCAGAAGACAGTTCCAGGAACTCCATAGGAAAATGGTGTGTCAGAGAGAATGAATAGGACTATCATGGAACGCGCGAGGAGCATGAGATTGCATGCTGGATTGCCCTTACATTTTTGGGTAGATGTTGTACATATTGTTGTCTATTTGATAAATAGAGGACCTTCAACCCCTTTGGATGGTGGTATTCCAAAGGAGGCATGGACTAGTAAAAAGGTAAATTATTTTTTTTGAAAACTTTTGGCTGTGAAGCTTTTGTCCACGTTGATAAAGAAAACAGAACCAAGCTTGATGCTAAATCTCAGAAATGTACCTTCATTGGATATGGGATAGATGAATATGGCTATCGGTTATGGGATTTTGAAAATAAGAAAATAATTAGAAGTAGAGATGTTATATTCAATGAGAAGGTTATGTATAAAGAACAGATGCAGGAAAAGAAGCATGAACAGGACAAGCAAGAATATGTGGTGTTGGATGAGATTCCTGAAAATGAAATACCATAAGTACTTGATGCTTAGCAACAACATAATGTTCCACAAACTCCTGCAAGTGTTAGACGTTCTACAAGGTCAAGTAGACCCCCTGAAAGATTTTCTCCTTCTTTGTATTCTATTTTATTAACTGATTCTGGTGAACCAGAAGAATATGAAGAAGCAATGCAGGTGTATGCAAACAACAGTGGGAGCTAGGCATGAAAGAGGAGATGGACTCCTTGATGAAAAATAAGACTTGGGACTTAGTCCATTTACCTGCAGAAAAAAGAGTCTTGCCTAACAAATGGTTTATCGGCTGAAGGAGGAGGAAGGAGGTCAGAAAAGATATAAGGCCAGACTTGTGGTAAAAGGTTTTGCATAGAAAAAGGGTATAGATTATGATGAAATATTTTCTCCAGTTGTAAAAATGACTTCAATTAGAACTGTACTTAGTCTTGTGGCTACTGATGATTTACATCTCAAACAATTAGATGTCAAAACAACTTTTCTCTATGGAGATTTGGAGGAGGAAATTTACATGTTGCAACCACAGGGATATGAGGTCAAAGGTAAGGAGAAATTGGTGTGCAGGTTGAAGAAAAGTTTGTGTGGCCTAAAGAAAGCACCCTAACAATGTTATTTAAAATTTGATAGTTTCATGCTAGAACACGGTTATCATAGATGTAATTCTGATCATTGTGTATATTTTAAGAGATTGGCTAATGACAGTTATATTATCCTATTGCTTTATGTTGATGACATGCTTGTTGCTGGGTCTAACATGCAACATATAAATGATCTTAAATAGAAATTAGCCATGTCATTTGCTATGAAGGATTTGGGTGCAGCTAAGCAAATTCTCGGTATGAGGATTACACGGAACAAGAAAAATAGAACCTTGAATTTGTCCCAAAGTGAGTATATAAAGAAGGTGTTGAAAAGATGTAACATGCAAGATGCAAGAGCAATTAGTACACCTTTGGCTAGTCATTTCAAATTGACTAAGGAGATGTGCCCAAAGGCACAGGAAGAGGTAAATAAAATATCTAACATCCCGTATTCATCAACTGTTGGCAGTCTGATGTATGCAATGGTATGCACAAGGCCAGATATTGCACATGCAGTGGGAGTTGTGAGTAGGTTTATGAGTAATCCGAGTATGGAACATTGGAATGTTGTGAAATGGATCCTTCGGTATTCTAAAGGAACCACTACGAAGGCATTATGTTTCAAAGGATCTAATGCTGCTTTGAGTGGATTTGTTGACTCTGATCTGGCATGTGATATTGATTCACGGAGGAGTACTACAGGGTATGTTTTTACTATAGGGGGAACTGTAGTCAGTTGGATTTCTAGGCTACAAAAGGTTGTTGCACTTTCAACCATTGAAGCTGAGTATGTTGCTGCTATAGAAGCCAGCAAGCAGATGATTTGGTTACAGTGTTTTCTGGAGGAATTGGGTCAAACACTGGAGGATCACCCATTATATACTGATAGCCAGAGTGCCATTCATCTTGCGAAGAAATCTACTTTTCGTTCAAGGACAAAGCACATTCAGCTTAGGTACCACTTCATCCAGACTGTTTTGGAGGAGGGTCAGTTATGGCTTGAGAAGATTCACACAAGTGAGAATCTTGCTGATATGTTCACGAAGGCAGTTCCACAAGAGAAGCTGATTTCTTCATCAGTTTATGTTGGTCTTCTTGATTGATAATTGTGGAATTTATACTAGTCGAGTCCTAGTGTTTTATCCAACAGATGTTGCATGTACAGTGGTGTCGTGTAGTATTAGTCTCCAAGTGGGAGATTGTTGAAATGTGGCAACTGATCAACAAAGTACTGTACACTCAGCACATATCCTTTCCAGGGTCTGAGGCCGAGCTGGGCCCCGAGCAAGGGTTCAAGGGTGGCAGCCCCCGAGAAAAGAAATTTTGCCATTTTTTTTGTTGATGAAAACCGACATTGTAATAAAACCCTAAAAAGGCCGACTTTGTTTGTTGCCCTAAAAACGCATGTTATAAGCAGTTGGGATGCTTAAGGCATTGTAAGGTTGATGTACTATTTCGCTAGATAATAAAAAAGATTGGACGGCTGTGTATGGTGGACGTAACCCATTCTGGGTGAACCACGTTAAATCTCTGTGTTATCTGTGTCCTGTTTTATTCCTTTATCTTTGGTATTTAAATCTGCATATAATTGTTAGTTCTTATTTGCTTCAGATCTACTTGAAACCCTAACACATCCAAATTTGAACACGAGACTAAATTGAAAACTATCAAACTATCACAAAGTCAATCTAAGTACATCACACACTTTACAATGAATGATATCTTTTGGATAATGATTTTAGCATGATTGTTTAACTTTTCTATCTTGATTTTCACTATCATGATTTTTGAGTGACTCTGTGATGTCTCTGACTAGAGAAACAAGGAAGGAACATGACATTTTTCTTGTATGTTGTATCATAATCTATCAATCAATAGCTGGGGCATCCTATCGAATCGATATCATCATTAAAATGAGATTATTCTTTGAATCAACGCGTCATCACACCTCGCTTCAAAGAGGGGAAAAATGTATACACCTAAAAATGGTCTGAAGATAATTAATTGAATAAGCAATTATTTAATTAATCTCCCTCCCTAATTTAATTGAATTCATTATCAATTTGATTAAATTCTTTCTTTTCATCTACTTATTAATAAATCTAAGGATTTACTTAATAGGTTCATTTCAATAGTTCTCTTTGATTAATTAATTCAAATTAATTAATCTCCCTCATCAAATTCATTTCTTCTAGATCCTTTAATTAATTAAAACAAATCATTTTATGAGTTGGTGAAATTAATTAGCCTTTTCCTATTATTTGAAATTCTAAATTCAAGTTCTCCTAACTTCTAACCACCTAACCTAACCATTCCTAAACCTAACCCATTCCATCTAACCACATATCTCCTTTCATTAGACACTTTGCCCTCTCATGAGCAAAGCTTCTTGACACTTGTCACCAAGTGTTCCCTTTCCACCAACCTCTTCTTCATCCTCCTCCAATTTAACCATTGATATCTTCAAATCAATCTTGACCATTGATTCGTGCCACCTCACCCCTGACCTTGGAAAATCCTATAAATAGTCCCCTCATTGGAGCTCAAAGGATCCCATCTCATTTGCATTTCATGCATTGTTTTTTTATTATGGTAAAAGCAGGTTTTGAAGGGGGCCCGAAACCCTTTACAAGATAACCTTAAGAAAAAAGAGCATTAGGAAACAAGAAGAAACAAACAGCTTAAAAAGCAGCATAGAAATGAGAAATATCCAGCAAAAAGCCCCACAGAACCAGCAACGACCAGCCAAAACAGACAAAAGACAGAAAACAAACTACTTAATGTTTTTTAGGGCATTATCCAAATTTTCACTAATCCCATACAATTCTTTAATATTATCCCTAAGATTAGGGATTTCCTTAGCAGAGGCCACATCAGCTTTCTTCATGCTTGCCCTTATTCTCTTTATCGCTCCACTAGGTGCACTTTTCGCAGTACCTGTCTCAATTATGTCTTCTTCAATGTCAATGTCCATGATAGATTTGGGATTGTTGGAGTCCTCAAGGACCTTTGAAATTTCCTCCAATTTCTTAGTGATAGAGATGATGATGTCCGAAATCATAACCAATAGGTTTTTCATAGTAGTTTTTTCTTCCTCCAGGTTAGCAATCTGAGCTTCCAGCTTCTTTGCTTTTTCCTCCATATCCTTCTTCCACTGCCCTTGGTCCCTGTCATCTTTCGTCCTTTTCTCTTCCCACTGCTTCCCATTTTTTTCCAAACTCTTTATTCCTTCATATGCCCATCTGTCAAAACCCATTCTGGCTTCGGATTGATTTTTGAGATTATCCAGGATTAACCCTTCTCCATCATAATCCTTACCCTTGCTTGAATTCTCCTTGTCCATCTCCTACTCAGAGTCCTTATTCTTCTCCTACTCAATATCCATATCTTTTTCCTCATTATCCTTATTATCTTGCTCCTCCGAAGGTTGGCTATTGACATTGCCTAAACTAACACTATGGGTTGGGCTATCATGGTCGGAAACGTCCTCAGCTCCTCCTTCCTCTTCCCCCACTTCCTCTTCTTTCCAGCTTTCCTTGCCTCCAGACTCGTCCGTTTCCATCTCACTCCCATCTTTTCCAATTTCCTCTAAGTCAATCTCCATCTCCTCTTAGTTATCCTTATCTTCTTGAATTTTCACCCCTGTAGCTTTTTTGCTCTTTTTACTCTGAGTTATCTCTTCCTTGCTAGGCCCACCTTCCTCCATCTTCCTCTTACCTTTCCCTGGAGACGCAGACAATCTCTTATTTTTCTTTATAGCAAGAATTTTGCAATGCTCATAGATGAGAAGAATGAGACCGCAGTGAAGCACCGGAGTTGAAGGGTTCTTGCTATGCTTGTTAAGAGACCTCGACAAAGACCTGAAGAGGTAGTAGGGCAAGGAAATTCTCTTCTCATGCCTGAAATGATTTAATAGCACAAAGTGGTATGTGTGGACCCTAGTAAAATGTCCCTCTATAGTGATGTATTCCATGATAGCATTCAACACACAACCCCAAATTTTCTTAATGTTGGAAGCATCGTAATAACCCTCCGTGGCTTTACCAATTTTTGCCCTCTCCTTCTCTTTGTGAGGAAAAAGTTTAACTACATTATTAGAAACTTTCAAGTCTCTGAAAAAATTAAGACCTATGTGGGGCATACCTGTAATCATCGCTATGAGGTCTGCATCTAGCTTAAACCTCACACCATGAATTTTGAAAGAACCATTAATCCAATTTTTTGTGACTTTGGTGACTACAAGGTTGACTCTGCCTTTGTCATAATCGACCAGCTTCTCCATGAAATTCGTCAAGAACCCTTTTTCCAGCTTAGTCCAAACCCTTGGCATTTCCTTCCATCTTGAAATGTTGTTTGGTTCCTCTCTCCTTAGATCTCCCCCCATTTTCGAATTTGTTATACCAAGTTTATTCTTCTGCAATTTTGGAGCTTCCTTTCAAATGACTCTCAAAATTTTGAAAATGTTAACCCACAAAGTGTGCGGCAAATTAATAGCTTTGATTAGGATTCCGTCCTTCTGTCGTATAATCATTACCTTTCTATAAATGTGAGGATTACTCATTAACATTTTCATGATTATTGTGCGAGCCCTCTTTTCCCATGAATCTATCCTTTCTTATAAGATCTTTAATATTAAAATTAATATTATCTTCCCCATGCCAAAAAATTTGGGCTTCGGAAATTACGCCTAGATTTGCTAGACCATCCGTTGCCAAATTTTTTTCTCTAAAGACATGTTCAATTATAATAAATTTAAAGCTAGCTATAATATCTCTAGCTTTAAAAATTATGTTTTCTATAGACCAAGATGGCTTAGTTTCTCCCTTCAGGCACTTAATAATGTTTAGAGAATCCCCCTCCAGCCATAAGTTATCATGATTTAGGTTTTTTGCAATAATCAGAGTATTCAAGGTTGTAGAGGCTTCAACATAATGACTAGTTTGATTTCCCAGCGAACTAGCAACTACCGCAAGGCAACTTCCAGCAAAATTCCTGACAATGCCCCCATATCCAGCTTTCCCCGAGCATTTCATGCATTGTTACTATAGGCATATGCAATCTTAATTTATCATTTGAGCATTGTTATCATAGCTTAATTGCATCATTTTAGCATATTTTCTAACATATTCATAGAATCATGTAGCTTAATCATTTTATTTTGCAAGCTTAAATGCATCATTTGTCATTTAAATCCTCCATCTAGGTGTAGTCAAGTCACTGGAATTGCCTAACCATATTTGAGAGAAAATTCATACTCGCATTTACTAGGAGGCGATAGATCGCTTAGATATGGTTTATCTTTCTTTGTTTTAAATGTGCTAACCATGCTTGTAATGATCTATTGAGTGTTTTGTGTTGCAGCTGCATGTATCACACTTCACATGCACGACAACTATAATTACATTTTCAAGAGGTGGACATGAAGGGTCATGCATAAGGATCCCAAGTTTGGGAAGAGAAAAGATGTCTATTTGGGGATCTAAATAGTCATTGGGAGTTATGGATCACTTGGAATGTCTAAAGTCTAAGTGTCTTTTGGTTTGGTGCCCAAAGAGGAGTCACTTGAAGAGTTTAATTATTTTATTATATCTCTTGGCTATTCCATGGGTTTTTGGAAAGTTGTTTTGGCCTCTTGTTTTGGGAAAATATCAGTGGTTTTCCCTCTCCCATTTGGCTACAAATTTGATCCAAGGCATAGTTATTTTTTGATAGCTTCTTTGAGGTTTCCAAGTAGTTGTGATATCATTTGGAGAAGTGATGTGTATTATTGTTGTAGTTTCTTTTTTGAAGGTCTGTCCTTATTCTCTGATACAATTTTTTACTCAAAGGGTTACTCAACATAATTTTGGTGTCGCTTTTGGTATGATTGATTTTGTATTTATGTTGAATGGTGCAATCATGTGGTCATTTTAGATTTAGTTTTAGATTTGGTAATTTTTTTAGATTTGCAATAATATAAAAAAGTTAATATTGCAAGCTTTCTTCATCTTGTTTCTAAAGACCCATCTCATGAAAAATTGAACATAAATAATGTTAGATGATTTGTTATAAGAAAATCCAAAAGAATAATGAAGATTTGGGAGCTCAACTTAGGGACTATAAAATTATAAGTGTATAAAGACAACATCAAGAGGGTATTTTGAATGAATGAATAATTACATAACTTCAAAATATGTGAACTTCTTAGGAGTCTTTGGAAGAAAACTAAAAATGCCCCAATAAGGTTATGAGCCCTAGATAACTTGATGCCATAGGTCTCTCAAGTATGCTTAACCTAGGTAGTGAGAGATTTTTTTGAGGGGATATGATCGACATAAATTTATTTAACCTAAAATTCTCATTGACAAAATTGGCATCATCTATAGGAAGACAAACATCCATAAGTTATTATTAAATATCTTGTCATATGTTTTGGGTGCAAATTTCATGTTGGCCTTGGTGCCATCTCCACTATTGTTCACAACTAAAGTTGTAGAAAGCCAAACAGACAGACGACCCGCATACCCAACCAAAGGGAATATCGATGACGACTGATGATGCTCACTTGAGCACGACTATGGTCAAACGAGGGTCTTACGACCACCTAATCCAAATTCTAAGGGACAAAGAGGTACACTCAAACCTGTGAATTCAGGTGGAGATGAACCTCGCACCCATGCGACACTGTACCTAAAATCTCCTACAACCAAGAGTCATACATGCATACATATATAAATTTAATGAAAGTGTTAGCCCGAGATTAATAACACGAAATAGGAAAACTAATCAACTTGCATACAACTGGTGTGAAAACCACATTAACAGATATGCACTAAATCAAAACATCTGACTATAATCATTATATTATGATAAACTAACCAAGGTTAAACCAAGATTAGAAATTGATTAGAGCAGGGGTACTACATTCTCCCCCCCTAGGTTCCAACTTACTCCTGGAAGTCGTAAGGCTAGATGGAGAACATGTCGCACGCATTAGCCCTAAAACTCATTCAACAAAAATCAAATTGCACATAGGAATCTTTCCATAAATAAATGAAACATTATTGCTAAATCCTCTACAAATGCCATTACCCATTGGCAAGATACATCTAAATCCATACATTTCTTAAAATATTCTAACACCTATCAATAATCATAGCAGAGAAACAAGAATTTTCTTCCTTTCATTACACCAAATTAATGCATTACAAAAAGGTAAACAACAATTACCATACTCATCTATCAAATATGACCAGAAAACATGTCATCATGATCAATTTCTTTTACCAATACATCTTTCTCACAAAACATCATCGCATAGAACTAGCTTCAAATATCAATTTCTACAACCAAGTTAACTTCCATGAAATAAGGGCAACATAGATGACTCAATTGTTTACACTTGCGAGGAACACAAAAACCTTTCCAATGACTATGTCCCATAACATAGTGACAAGTTAACACAATTTACTCCATGATTACACATAATAACCATCCACATAACTGGAATGCATAACTCAAAAGGCCACATGTGAGCATGTCTAATGCTTGGTCAAAGACAACATGCACGATCAACATCTCTATGCCTGATCTCATAACAATAATATTATCATAAATATCCAATATCTCACTCAAAGGCTTGATGGTGCTAAGGCACACCATAGCAGTGCTACCTTCCATACAAGACCTTTGTGAACATCCCTTGTTGATTAAGGTGGTTAGCCTCCAAGAGATAGTCACCACACATATGTAGGTAGTGGATCCTAGCTACATCACAGCCTCACATACCCCCATCCTCAAGGTTCCCTACGTCTACTTCCTCGTACACTCTCTACCAAGACTGTCTCATATGTCCTTGAAGAGGAATTTCACATTTCAACACAAGACCAGCATACGAAAACAATAAGGATAAACTAGTTTAGCCACCAAAGTACAAATGAATAAAGATAATAAATCATCAATTCCAACAGTAAGGCAAGAAAATAATCCGGAATTTGCAACACCAAATCAAGGATGCAAAAGATCACAAGATCATGGCTAAACCTTCAAAGTCAAAGTAGAATAAATTGCTGGTCCACAAAGAAATAAATAACAATATCACAACTGCACATAACATCACTATGTGACTAGCATCTAGCCACCAATGAGGAAGGAAGGAACAATCGTCTAGCTATCGCAGTAGCTCATCATGTGGTGCGACATAGTCACACTACCCATATGGCATGGCGGTGTGCACCTCGACATCACCTCGCATCATGTCGTCATGCGGCATGGCAGAGAAGACATGCAATGGACGTGTTCTGCATGGTAGTGTACCTCGCGGAAATAAGCATGCGCCGGTCACATCCCGCATAGCGACGTATCTCTCAAGATACTCGCCGTAAGCCAAAGGTATACATAACTAAGGTCCACCCACATGTCCACCCACACATACTAACTGGTAGCTCATGTAGATAAACCTACCTTTCATGAAGACAAGGCAAAGGATCCTTCAAACTACACCATCACTATGCTCAAGAACTGCCATCAAAATGCTCAAATAAAGGAGAGGAATAGGCTGTCACACATAAACCTATAAATAGATTCATCAAAAGGGAAAGTATTGAGTACACCTTTGATATAGTTTTATTGTATAACTATATCATTCCTCAAAATAGAGAAGCTAAAGTCGCTTTGCGCCGACATTACTCATACGCCAATCCATACTATTCAAGGAATGGTGACTTATACTACTACCCCTTAACATACTGAATTACCCACAACCCGAGGTTTGGTACTCAGTAAGGAAACAAATAAGCAACATCACATAAATAGTATGGTTTCCCATACTCATAAGCAACATATCCTCCATGGTTGATTACTTCACCAACCCATGGGCACATATAATAAGCACTGGTTTCTTACAATACACACGAGTACACCAGTACTGGTTTAGTCACATTTATGGGGAGTACTTTTCAGTACGCTATCATCTACTCAAGGAAGGTTTTAATTAATGCTTCCCACATGAATAACTGAATAAAGCTTATTCTAGAAATAAGTACTGAAATTATTAACAATTCACAATTACATAAGGAAATAACATCATTCCTATATCATTCTCGAATTTCAATAAGCATTCGTATCTAAATTACTAACTATGCAAATTTCTTTCTGAAGCTTAAGACTTTCATCTTTCCATAAGAAGTCCAAAAGCAACATACAATTTCATAAGCGTAATAAACATTCTATTTAAATCAGTGCATTCTTAGTAGCATTTCTAAATATCTTATAATCAAGGCAAAGAGAAGGGAAAGAGAGGTTGATATCCAAACTATTTCCTACATAGACACAAGATCAACAAGGTCACATTACGATATAAAATTTCTCACTATAAGCCTATCATTTTAAATGGTACAGTTTTCATTTCACTGCTGTTTTAGAAGAGTATCAATCGAACTAACATGACATTTCCAATTATTATGGTTGCAACAAAAATGTTTTAGTTTTCCAAACAACAGAGATCAAAACTGGTAATCTTTTCGATAATACCAGATCTCTTGTGAACACTCTACTTTTAATTCAATACAAACACATATAATTTTTTGCAACCTATCATTGAAAATCAAAATATGATAAGAAGGTAAAGGAGGAATTATCAACTAAATAATACACATTAGTGCATACACATCAAACAAGCTTTTCATTTGCACTTTCTAAGTATAATAAGGCAATTACATATATCCAAAAGCAAGTTCAATGGAGCATTGCTAAAATAGATCCTCAAACAAACTGGTTTAATGAAACACATAAAACAATCTTTCGTGGAACACATAAATACACTCTCGAAGCTACTATAACATGTTCCCTTTAATACCTCTTTTACAAACAAAGTAGTTTCACATAACAACTATTCGCCTACTAATGCACATTACTTAGGATAGAATTTAATTATGTTACTCCTACAAAACACATGGAAAATTCTTAAATATAAACATATAGTTTTCTCCCAATAACTAATATGAACCTTTAAACCCATAGCCCCTTTTATTATCTAAAAACACATAAGCGTCATAGGGTTCACACAAGGGTTCAAGAAATCACAACCTTTCTCTCGCAAAAAAAGAAAACTCAAATAAGAGATAATTACACATATCCCAAACATTTTAATTTCTAGAGAGAGAGAGAGGAGGAAGGGTTATAATCATTCAATTTGCTACAAAATAAGCATTCAACATTTACCATACTAGTCCTTCAAGCGAACAATGCTAAGCTAGATCATAATCTTAAACGAGCACATTTCGTACTTTCAGATTCAAGACAAGCACTGGCCACCCCAAATGGCTTAGTCGAAAGAGTACAACAAACAATAAGGAAGGTACATACGACTCTCTTTCAAAATAAGAGTAATCATAGACCAAGACATCAATAAGAAAACAAAGCACAGTTAATCGCTCAAAAACCAACATCAAGAAGATGAAAACAAGGTGTGAATGCACATGTTACACACTAATTAAGGTCTGCTCAATCACACACTTACGAAAAGGAGGACAAGCATACAACATAAGGTCGATACACCTCACACCAACAAAGGGCACAACGAAACCAGAGATCCCAATGTTTGCAACATGGGCTCTGATATGGACTATTTTATTCTAGGACACATGTGTCACGGAGATGTCTGTGCATTGCACATTCGTCCCACAAATATTTAGATTGAATGTTGTTGTTGAGATGTTGCACCTACTAATTTTATAGTGTAACACCTCCTTTTGTGTGCATTGAAGACAAGATGCTTCTCCAATCGAGCTTTATCTTGCCTTTTCATTCATTTTGTCTTTTTCTGGCTCTCTCTTGCTTCTTATCATGGTCATAAGATCTCTAGTTTATTCTAAAGGTTTTTATTGCTAGTTTTCCTGCATCTCGTCCACCATTGTTGCATCGTTCATCGCACTATTACCATCATCAAAGCTTCATTAATCTAGAGGATTTATGCTTTTCTCTCACTTTTGCAAGCTTTCTCCTTCTTGGTGTTGAAGGAAAGTTTCTCCTTCTAGCTTATTACGTCATGTATTTGATCATCTCTTTAATGGTATATCGTTCATATTACTTCTTTATTGCATATCTTGAATATCTTGAATCATTACCTATCAATCTATTAAGCTTGGCTATTTGTGGAGGTAGAAACATTGAAATGGGGGTTTGACTGTGGTAGACCTCTAAATCACAACTCCAATATTTCTTATCTCCATTCTTTTGTGTGCAAGTTTGAGGAAATAAGGCATTGCATTGGCTAGAGGCTTCACTCACTAGATGTCTTGTGAATTTCTCTCTCCTTTCTCCATCTTTCGTTATTTCATTTTAGTTAGTTTTAGCTTCATGTTGTTGATTTTATTGCATTCAGTACTTCAAATTTGTGTTTGGTAACTTTTGTACTTTTCAATACAGCCTTTGTGTCTTTTTTGTATTGGATGCTAAAACATTGTGCAATCATCCTTGACTTGCAAGTGTGTCTTGGATAGAGAGATTGCAGAGATCACCAGATAGTCTCAATAACCTACAGCTTTTGTTTTCGTAGTTAAAACACTTATATATGTTGGTATAAGAGAGTTTTGTACACACTTCCATCCTTAGTGAGTAACTTGGAGGTCAGAGGACTTTGAGGGTTACTCTGAGGGGGGAGGAGGTTAGTGAGTCCTCGAGAGATTTGACCACCTTTTGTAGTGGCTCACTTTTCCTACTTTGCACTGTCAAATTAGTAAGCAAATCATTCTTTGCAGTCATAACCCAATTCTTTTGAAGGTTTATTTAGAAGTCCCCTTAAGTCTTTGATATCTTGGTCCACTTTGCAAAACAATGTAAATTAGGTTTGTTCTTTAGCAACACTAATCAAATTTTCAGACTAACACAATCAATCACATTGTTGACTGGAACTCGGCATAATGCATCTCTTGTTTATTTTGAAAAACACTAGTGACAACAAAAAGTTGTTGGAAACGAAATTGTCCAGCACATCTATTTGTACAGTAAGGCAAGAAGACCTCGTAATCATGTACTTTCTACCTTCTTGTCTCTCAAACTCTTATGTGACAATTTTAAATGAGTTTCATTTTTTTATAACGACTAACTTCATAGGTTTGTTGCTTAAACCCCGTATTTAAGAGTGACATCATTAAATATGATGTCACATCAATATGCTTTTCTTCATATGTCACAAAATAAAATAAAAATGTCCATCAGTTTTCTATGATGTCACATCAATATTCTTTTCTTCATATGTCACAAAATAAAATAAAAATGTCCATCAATTTCCTATTTAGTCATATATGTGTAAGACACCCACCTAACATTATACAATTTATTAATGTTTAAATATGACATGTTCCAGTAAAATTCAGATCTTTTAATTGTGAATAGTAAAACTCAACTTTATAGTGAAAGTCCTATATTAGTAAAATATACTATCTTTGAATATCTCAATGCACCATGTGTGAGGCCCTGATCAAGCATCCGGAAAGACACGCTTTTTTTATTTTTGAAGACACTCATTTTTTATCCTTTAAATAATAAGCGTTAAGCCCTATGTGTCAGATGGCAAAAAAAAGATGGAAGATTCTTTAAATTGCAAACAATAAACATATAAAAAACGTGAGGAATGGGCAAGCATTGCAGCAATTGTCAAACAAGTTTAATAAGGAAGCCGACAAACAAAAAGCTTGTACTAGACCATGTTTAAGCTCTGGCCTATGCAATTGCACCACATAAGCTCACAATTCCAATATGTGGTCAGGGAGGCAAGAATAAAAGTATCTTTGCAGGCCTGCTACACATTTTCCTAAAATCAAATTAAACTAATCAGTCTGCCCGAATTATAGATCGACACCATTCTGCTTCTTTTCCACACCATGCTCTTTCACTCTGCAATATCTTGCCTTTTCAGTCTGCTAAGAAGATTTTCTATGGCGACCTGAATTTTCAGGGTATTTTGGCTTTTGGGAAAGAATGGCAGTCAAAAGGCCGAGGCCCATACAGAGTAAACAGAACAAATCTGTTCTCATGTTTGACAGTCCCTCAGAAATCAGATCAGTGTTCAAGTATTTTCGTGTTCTGGTTGGATTTAGGTCTGGTAAATGTGGTGGAATTCCCGTTGTAAAAGATGGGTGTTTGAGCCCAACTTCTCCATTGGACTTCAAAGGTTCTAGCAGATATTCATCTGGTGTAGGCCTTGGAATTCTTGTTGCTCTTGATGATAATAACAGTAATGAGCAGAGCAAGCCCATGCCAATTGTCTCTGTAAAACTGCCGTCTTGGAGTAAATCGGGGAGAAGAGAGGAGAATGGTGGAAGATTATGCAGTTGTACAGAGACTGTTTTTGAAGATTCTGGGTCCTCTGGTTTATCCTCGTTTGAACCTGCTGATTTTCTGTACGCTTGTTATATGTGCAGACGGAAATTGTCCCACCAGAAGGATATATACATGTACGGGTAAGATATACAATGAAACTTACGCCTGGGTTTTTAATACAGATTTGTACTGAGATAAGAAATTGTGTAGGAAAATTTGGAATTTCGGGTCTTAGTGTAGCGGCTTTTCTTTCCTAGAAGTACAGTACAGTGTTCTATTCTCAGATTCAATTTGTAGTGCAGTTGATTTCAATTCGGTCATGGCTTTTTTCCATTTGTAGTGCAGTACAGTACAGTGTTCTTTTCTCAGATTCAAATTATAGTGAAGTTGATTTTGATTCAATCATGGCTTCTTTTTCATTTGTAGTGCAGTACAGTGTACAGTGTTCTTTTCTCAGATTCAATTTATAGTTCAGTTGATTTCAATTCGGTCATGGCTTTTTTCCATTTGTTTGGTTGTAAATCATTTTTTTATGGTTTTTCTATTACGAGAGCTTAACTTAGCTTGGCGATGGTCACATCGTATCTGAAATTTCTTTGGCAGTGCTGCTGCTGACAAACTTTTGGAGCTTTTTTTAAGTTAAATGGTTTAAATCACACTGAGGCTGAAATTTTTTCAGTTTGTTAAGGTCTTATGTTCAGCTAGACTTGATCTATGGTGAGATTTCATAAACTTAATCTGATTTATGATTATGCCTTACAAATTGAGGGTTATACTAACCAAACTTGAAAATATTTTTGCCCTTTGTTTTGGACTTATTCTCTTTAAATTTAAAGTGTGTTGTTTACCATTCTGTCTTTTTATAGTGTATTATTCTGTTTTCAAAAAGTAATAAAGGTCTTATTTATTTGAAAAAGAAAACAGAAAATAACTTTTTCAGAAATATGGTTAGGTCAGATTTAGATTATTTTGATGAATTAGAATTCCTTTTGTCAAAATTTAATTAAATGAACATTTTTTATATTAGATGTATCTTATCTCATCCGATGTAAAATCAGAGATGTTGATATCTATATAGCTGTATTCTAGATACTTAAGCAAGAATGATACCCTATTTTTTCAAGAGTGAATCTGCTATAATATCAGAGACGCTGCTATATATAGTAGCTGTACTCTAAATACTGAAACATAGAGGATACAATAAAGTAACAATCTATTTATGTGTGATTGGACTAAGTTCAATTTTCGAGTGATTTTGATGAAAAAAATTCTTATTTATGATAGTTTAGTTCACCTAAAACATTTGATTTACATATAATTTGTTATATAAAAACAGAGACGCTGATATTAATATAGATATAGTCTAAATACTTTTTTTTTTAAAAGTACTCCACTGACTTTTTTTTTTAAAGTGTGATTGGGTCAGGTTTAACTCTTCTGATGAATTAGAACTCTCTATTCATGACAGCTGAACCAAATGAAAATTTTTGAATTATGCACATACTTTCTTACAATATCGAAATCCAATCCATCATAGAAAACAGAGATACTCATATCTGTATAATTGTGACTTATATATTTAAACAAAGAAAAAACAGCAAATAATAGATCTTGAAAAATAGTTTTCTTTTACCTTGAAAGTAAATACTGTTTTATATGAGAATTTGTTTTTAATGTTTATTAATATTTTTTTAAATGGACGCATTAAAAAATAGCAGCTTAAGGGCATATGCATTATTCTAATTAGACATGTTTTGTATGGCTGAAAGTTAATGTTTGCAGTTTCTGCAAAGTGGTACGGTCATTAGCATGCTTTGACCAACCATTGACATTGCAGAGAATAAGCTATATATTAACATAATGGTATTGTGGGATTTCATGTCTAGTGTAAGAGAAAATATAACATGAAATGTGATGTGTTGCAGAGGTGACAAGGCATTTTGTAGCGAGGAATGCAGACACCAGCAGATTGCAAGTGATGAGAGGAAGGAGCGCCGCCCATCTACCAGTTGTTCATCATCTTGTTCGCCCATATTCACAATCACTCCCATGCCTGCTGCCTTGTACTAATACTAATACTTCTACTGTTGGAGAGCCTTATACAGAATATGAAGATCAATATCCAGATGGTTTTGTAGATTTTGAGAAGCTTGAAATCAGAGTATTTAACTATTGGATCTTCTCTTTTGTAGAATTTTATAAGATAAAATTTATGATGGGGGAGTAGCAACAGAGAAAGCAAGGTATTAGATAAAATTTTGCAAGCATCACACATTGAAGAACATTCTCCAAGCAGGGGCAGCGAGCACGGAAAATGTATATGGGTTGAACTCTACTGTTTTGTGTAGTTAAACTGTTCCCCACAGAGGGACACAACAAAACGTTCCCGACTTGAAAACTACCACGTATACTTTGTATATGAATCTTTACATGTTTTAAATTGGTATAGAGATCGAATCTAGGTCTACATGGTTTGAAGTATTTTGAAATGTGTGAATGTTTTTGAGTTTCAAGGGCAGATCAGAACAGATCTATAGGGCATTAACAGCACACTAATAGTGTAACGTAGTTGATAGTAAGAAGCAGAGAAAAACAGAGAATTAACCAAACAATTGCCTTTAGTCTTATGTAAGGAAGATATATAGTTTCCTGTGGTTTGTATTAGTGCTGGTTCTCATATCGGTCCCATGGTGTTTGAGCCCCATTTTTTTTTGCAAGACAAAGAGAGTTGTTGCTACTTATACGTGATCTATGTGTGAATGTTGTTTATATTTATAAATAAGTTTTATAATCAATATTTATTTCTTATGGTATATTTGATTGTTTTGAATCATTTATTATAAATTGTAGGAAAATTTTACATTTAATTAGAAATTAAATAAATTATTAAGTCATTGGTCACTAGTAAATTGTTTTTTGTAAGCATTAAGTCAAGAATAAATTATAGCACGGGAGAGAAACAAGTAGTTGAGCATCCTAACTTTGTGTCGCTTAAAATCTTGTGATAGTTTCAAATCATTACCAACTTTTTTACAACAACTCACTTGGAAAGTCCACTCCTTATAACTAAGGTTTTAGGTCCACATCATCAAATATGATGTCACGTCAACATGCTTTTTGTTGAGGTGTACAAAAATGCCATAAAAGTTAGACTGATAGTTGTACACTAACACATGGTTCATTAGTGCATTGGTGTGGCATCGCATTGTTTTTTAAATGTAAGGGATACATTTCATTCAATTATTGGTACTCATAATCAACACTAACAAATTTAAAGTCACAACTAGTAGTGTCATATTTTAGAAATATTGTGTAAGGCCCTTGACCCGCTTCCTATAACACCCTTGGGTTCTTGTAGTTGGTCAATAACAATGTACTTCATGACATAGAGTTCATACAATTTATGTAAGATTTCTTTGTTACTAATAGATTATTTTACTTGCTTGGTGATGATGAACATAGTAAGCTTCTGATTTCATACTTTGTATAATATGAATGTGTATAACAATGTGTAACTTCTTGCCTATGACAAAGTAACGTTAACAAATGGTATTATGGGTGAATGAAATATGTTTTAAGTTGTGAATTTTAATGATAGAACTCTAAGATCTAAATGATTTTAGCTATTAATGTGATTACTTTTCATGTTGGTTAATGAATTGACGATTGTGGATATTATTTCATATAATATAGGGATAAAGTTGGAGATCACAAGGCGGTCATCATTCCCAATAGTTGGGTTCATTATCAATATGTTTATATAATAATACAAGAGGGTCACATGAGAAAGGGTATTATTTGAAGTAGATAAAGGGATCAAGGAAGAGGAAGATTTGAAGGAGAGATGGGGGGACATTTTTTCTCTTATATATGAGATTGTAGATTTGAAGAAAATGAGTAATTTTAGGTAGATCATGGGAAGAAATTGTCTTATTTATTTTTGTATTTTCTTATAAAGATTGAGTAGCTATAATTTAATTTCCATATCTTAGTTGATATAAATAAGAAGAAATACTCACTTTAACTCTCTACACAATGTAACTTGCTAATATGTTTGCTTAGTTGGATTTTGTTCCTTGATGTTAAGTTAGTTTATAAAGTTATGAATAGAGCCTTACTTTGAATGAATATACATTTATAATCTAAATCATCATAACTTTCTTAGATTAGTTCATTAACATAGTCTTATTCTATATAATAAGTAAGGGTTGTATAAATTTCTTAGATTGGGAAGGTGTATATACATTCCTAACATAAGTCATTATTACTTTCATAGATTTGGTCATATTTATAGAGAATATATTTTTAATTATTTTAATTTTTTCTTTCAAATGGTATAAGATACCTTTAAACTATAGAAAGGCAAGTTCTTTATTTCCTTCTTCTAAAGTATCACATTCTATAGCAAATGGTTGCATGAGGAATTTTGAATAACTCGAAAAGGGTATGGACTTATTATTACCTTCTTAAACTCAATTAATGATTATTGAACATTTTTTGTCCACACTTTCATCCTCTATATTTTCACACTAATTTTAATCTATGGTTGGTGCTTCAATATAATAGACTTGGCCCTTGCTAAGGATCTATTACTAGGTTACCATGGCTCTTTGCAAGAAAAAACATAAGCTCTTTAGTTTAATTTTATTTATATTGTATACATGTGCCTTCTTTCTTGTACATGGTTGAGAATCAATCTTCTTTGGATGCAAGTATGATCCCTCATTCTAAAAATTTACTTTATGTTACCTAAAAGTGGTTGTTTTAGGTATAAACCTGGTTTGGGCATCAATTTTCAAGTTTTAGAGACTTTTTTTATCACCTCTTGGAATATTGTTCGATCAAAATTCTTAACTAGGCCTTAGAGAGATTTAGTAAAACCCTCAACAAAGAGGATGGTGATTCTTTTTTGAAACTATGTTACATAATTATCTACTGAATGCCTCTATCAGACCAACTCTTTGAAGTGAATTTTAAGATCCCTCCTCTTGATTCTACCAATTAATCGCTAACTAATCTTATATTGTATGTGGTGACATGAATATGAACTTGACTAATTAGACCATGGCACCACCATTCATGAGCCACTCCTAAGTAAAGGGTAGAAAATTTGATGACCTCTTAGATCTTAAACTTAAACAATTTAAGTAAATATTAAAATTTTAGATTTATTCATGAGAAAAATACTTGTTAGACCAATTGAATGAAGGTACTAATAGCCTTCTTAACAAATGGTAGAGATCCTTATTAATCTAGTTCTACTTTGGTTTCCTCTCATTCTTATACCTATTATCTATCCTCAAAGTGTATAAATTAATGAAAGAGATGTTATCATTTTGTGTGAGATATATTTAGTATTGAGTTATGCAAAATTATCATCCTATTGATATACATATGATCTTTTCCCTTTCTAGTTGCATCATATTTTTATAAAAAGGTAATATTAGGTACTCAAAAACTATTGGGAATTCCATATGTCCAATTCATTCTAGCAATAGAATACTTTACTTGATTTCCATTAATCGAGGAGGTACACATGAAAATTTCTTTAGTTTTCTAGAGAATTCATTTAAAGAGGTTAATTGAGACCCAAATGTGGTCCTCATAATGTTAACATTTGTAAGGTGGGAAATCATTCCTCAAAGTCGCCCAACTTCATAAATTTAAACTTTTGGTGTAGTTATGTATAAAAGAAAGTCTAACCCCCTCATTTGTAGATCTCCACTTGAAAATTATCTCAATTAAATCTACAATTCATATTTTATACGATCAAGCAAATTCAAGTGAGCAAGCACTCAAGAATCAAGGCATTTAAGAAGAGTTCAAGTACAAATCTGAAGCATTCATGATGGCATCCATGATCATGATTTTATGAAGACATTCAACATGACATTATCAACCCCTGCATGAATATTCAAGGTAAGATTCGGGGTAAGTGCACCAAGATGGCGAACAGAAAAGTGACCACATGCAAAAAAAGAAGAAATTTTTCATAACCCATGCGTGTTCTATGAAATTCAAAAACGTGCTAGGCTTGGTAACACCAAGCCTAGCCAAAAATAATTAAAAAAATAAAAAGTTTCTCAAAACCCATACGGGTTATGTAGAACTAGGAACCAATGAGGAAGTGGAGAGAAAGAGAGAGAGAGAGTAGGGGGTAGGAAGAGAGCAATAGAATAGGACAAGGAGAGGGGGAAGGAGAGAGAGAGAGAGAGAGAGAGAGAGAGAGAGAGAGAGAGAGAGAGAGAGAGTAGGTTCAAGAGAGGGGGAGGGGGAGAGAGAATGTGATAAGGTAATGAGAGGGGGAGGGAGAGGGCGGAGAGGGATAGGTAGGGGAGAGAAAGAGAGAGAGAAGAGGGAGATAATAGGATAGGATAATGTGTGTGTGTGTGTGTGTGTGAGAGAGAGAGAGAGAGAGAGAGGAGAGGGTAAGAGAGATGAGGTAGAGAGAGAATGGGAAGGAGAAGAGGGTGAGAGACTTGACAAAGAGAGAAGTGTAAGGGGGAGAGAGATGAGATAGAACTCAAGGAGGATAATTAGGGCTCAGAATAGATAGAGACGATGATGGGGGAAGGAAGACGAGAGAGAGGAAAAGAAGAGAGACATGCATGTATACAAACATATATACATATATCTATATAAATATGTGTATATATAACTATATATATGCATATATACATACATAAACATATTATATAAGTATGCCTATACATATGTGTAGTAAATGCTAAGTTTACAAGCATACATTTTGATGTCTTCATAACCCGTACGGGTGTTGTAAAACTCAAATTGATGTTTTTCATAACTTGTATTGATTTTTTGAAACTCAAAATGATGGTTTTTCATAACCCGTACGGGTTTTGTGAAACTCAAAATGGTGTTTTTCATAACCCATACTAGTTTTGTGAAACTCAAAATGATGGTTTTTCATTACCCGTACGGGTTATGTAGAAGTATGAATGGTACTTTTTATTTTTCAAAACCCGAGTGGGTTATCTTGCACATCAAAACCCATGTGGGTTTTGGAATGGTAAGAGGGTTGGAAAATGACCCTAAGGCTTGCAAGCCCATTTTCCCTCCATTTTTCTCCCTTTACACGTTTTTTCATCTTCCAACATGATTTCTCAACTTCATCATCATCAAGTTTACAAATGATCAAGTGGGTATCTCTAAAATCACCACCATAATCTCACACGTCTTCTCAGCTTTCTGACCATATAAATGTTTCTATTTTTGGACAACATTAGCATAGTAAACTTTAATTTTCTTTACCAGTGCCTTGACAGTCCTCACAGACATACGCCTACCATTTTTTTAATAAATTTTGATACACTTGACCAAATTCAAAATAAATTACATATTATTGTTCTACACTAGATTCTATACAATTTTTTTTTTTAAGTTTTCATTTTCAATTATTTTGATGCAAGTTATGCCCAGCGCACGAATAGGTATCAAATTTTTAGGATGTGGTAAATTCAAAAAATCATTAAAAAAAAAAACACTCCATGAAAAATTACAAAACAATACACAACTTCTAGATCTCAATCTTACCTATGATCCTACTGAAGGGTTTTGAAAAAATACTAAATCTAACTATATATTTTGTGCAGCGCATGAAAACAGTTATGTTATGTTTTTCTGAAAAAATCAGGAACAGTTTTTCATTCGAGAGAAGTTTGACCCTCTTAATCTTATCCGATTTTAAAAAACTTTAGTAGTTTATAAACTAGATTCAGACTAATACAATTCTTATTTTTTTCTCAACTCCTAGTTTTGAGTGCGTGACCTTCAAATATCTCTTTGAAGTTCAGGTTTACCTGTTTTCAGAAGAAGAAAAAAAAGAATGGCCACTTATACCCCCCTTTTTGTTCACCATCTTGGTGCACTTACCCTTCATCAAGGTATCAAGTTCCAATTCAATCATTTACAATTTAGATCTAGTCATGCCCTCAAAAGGAAAGCTTTTCCAATTCCATTCAAGTTCAATTTCTATTTCAATTTTTCGGGTTAGTCCCAAACCTAGGTGTTGACCTAAGAAAACTCCTATCAACAACATATTTCCCTCTTTTTGTGTATAGGTGACAGATCTAGAAGCTATAGATAGAGATTCAGACCAAGGTTATGATGAGGAACAACTCTACCTTTTACAAAAGTGAAAAATTAAGGACAATGGCAACACCTCTACATCGGTCTTGGGAATTTCTACCAAAATTTTGGGAAAAAATTCTTGATGACATTCTGATCCTGCAACTTGGTTTCCGTTTGCATCTGATCACTTTGGAACCAAGGCGGACACCACATTCGCCCCACATTTCTCAAGTCAAATTTTTAGGTGTGGATCCTTCTTTGTTTTCTCTGCTCAGATCTAGCTCTATGTCTCTATATCACATCTATCACTTGTTGTTTATGCTAATTTATATTCATTTTTTATCACCTAGCATTCAAATTAATTTGAACTAAAAAAAACTTGAACTACAATAAATCCTTTAGTATTGGATCAATTGAGTTCTTCCTTCCTTAAATGTTTTGGTTGGAAAGTTAGGTTATTTACTAGTTTACAAGGTGTAACATGTGAAACCCTGATTTTCTTACCATTACATTTTGGTGAACCCAACATAGCTCATGATTATTTATGTTTTTTTTAATTTTAGATCTGAATGTCATGCATTTAATTCAATTTACCTTTCATTCATGCACCTAAATCACATCAATTCAAAGGATAAATTGACAAAACCCTACGTACTGACTTGGGAGTTACATATTTTTTGCAATTTTATGCTTGGATTTGGGTTTTATTGCATATCATTTTTTAGATTTAGAAGCATTTCATAAATCCATTTGCTTTATTAATTGGTGAATCAATCATTTTACAAGGAAATTGCATTGTTTAATCATACACATAGCTTTCATTGCAAAAAATATTATGATTTCAAATCTTTGCATTCAATATTTTCTTCTTTGTGCATGATTTTTGTTACTCTTTGTCCTATATCCAACATTTCGATGAGAAGTTATAGACTTAGGTCATCCCAAATTTTAAATACCAAGGATATGGAGCCCAAGTTGACTAAACTATTCCATGTGAGTGTTGGTACTTCTTCTAATCTCATACAAGATATACCTAACATCATGGAGACCCATTCACCTCATAATTTTCATGATGAGGATGACTCCCCAACTCAAGTTACAATTGATCAATTGGAGAAGCTTGACAAGGAATTGGATAGGCCTCAACATTTTGTGGATCAATAATACTCTAATAGTGAGGCAATCCCCTTGATTGAAACCTTGAGGAGAATAATTCAAAGTGATGAACAAGGTGTAGAAGTGTTGTGTAGCATTGCTCATATTGTTGATACTAAGATCATGCCTATAAAAAATTTGTGTTAAAATCTTGGTTACTATATTCCTACAACTCAATTTTAGCATATTATTCCCATGCCTACTATTGGGACCTTCAAAATTTGGCAAAATTTGAAGGGCCCATGAGGAGAAAATAGATTGCAACACTAAAAAATACACTTGTAAATTCCCAAGTAGCCCACTTTGAAAGTGAATAACTTGACACCCATAGATTGTCATGAAGAATTACCTTGGAAGTTTGGAACCTTATTTGTATCTTATTAGATATTTCTCATGTCTGTTTGTAACTTCCCAGGATCATATTTGATGATTTTTTGAAGTAAGTTTATTTTGGGGTCCTGAGAGAGTTTGTTGTTTGCACACTGTTAAACTTTTTAGAGTAGCCTCAAAGAATTAGGTCATACTATCATTTGATTGTCATGTCAAACCAATCATTTCTTGCAATTTTCTATATCTCAATGTACCCTTGTGTCTATTTTTAGAGCCTTGATATTTCATTTGATATTTTTCCTAGATCAAAACCAAATGCATAACTTTACTTAGATTTGTTGCTAGAACAATCTTAAATCTGCCAAAATGACATTGCATCTTGATTAATATTTCATGACCTAATGACCTGCATGTCAAACATATTTAATCTTATGATTCTCTATATATTCATATGCTCCCTCACCTGGTTGCAACACCCTAGCACTTCAATGTTTGATATTTTTTGAAGCCAAAAGCAAACTGACTTTGCAGAGGTTTGATCTCAGCATTTCCTAAAAAAATCAGAGAAGACAACTTTGGCTATTAATAGTTTACACATCCAATGGAATTAGGAAAAACCTCTTAGCATACATGATTACTGTATCTAAATAAATCAACTCCCTCAGTGGAAGCTTCTAAAAGTGACATTTGATAGTTTTTCAAAGCACCAAGTTCATGGGCTCCAAACAGGTTCAACACATGCAGTTTCAATAAGTGCTCAACTGAGCAACTCCGAGCATTAATATTTTTTGCCTAGGGCACCATCAAGAGAATTTGCCTAGCAGTCTAATTCTCAAGTACACTTAGTATGCATGCAATTTTTTGGGACCCAGGAAGAAGGTTTGGTCAGTTTTTTAAAGCACTTTTGGAATCCACCTAGGTTGTTTTGAGCACTAAGAAGGGGTGTCAAGAGTCAAATTTTATCAGTTGCCCACTTCATATTTTCACCCCATATGTATTTAGTTGTCTTAAAATGAAAAAAATTTAGCCGGGCCCACAAGGGGAGTCGGCTTGCACTTATGTCTTTACCTTCTTATTATCAAGTTGATTTCATGGAATTTATTATTTGAATCATTAGTGATTTAAATAATAATAATATGGTTAATGAGACATAAGGTCTAGGGCACTCTTCCAAATCTTTGAGAATTAATGAGAGAAATAATTATTTAAACCATAAAACTAATTTAACTATGTTAACAATATGGATCAAAATGCAAGATAAAGCTATTTAAGTCATACTTTATGGTTTAAAAATACATGAAAGTCAAAGTTACATTTTTAGATCTAATTAAATGGTGGAGCTCGCAAAAAAATAAAATTGAAGGATGAACATAACACTGATGGAGAGGGCTAGGAGTATGATAAATAGATCTCCTACTTTGGCTCTTGTTGAGAAGATCCCTATGGAAGCATGGTTTGGTAAAAATCTCTCGATGAGAAATCTTAGAGTCTTTGGTTGTGAGGCATATTCTCATGTGCCTAATGAAAAGAGATATAAATTGGAAAACAAGGCAGTTAAGTGTATCTTTATTAGTTATGTTATCGATGTGAAGGGCTACAAGCTTTGGGATCCAGTTGCAAAGAAGGTTCTCTATAGTAGGAATGTAATATTTAGAGAGCTAAAACCTTTCACAGTTGATTTGCAGTTAGAGAAGGAAGACAAAAAAAAGAAGGTAATTTAGATTCCACCCACTCCTGAGAGAGTTGAACTACATATTCCTATGATACCTAATAATGAGGAGAGTTATAGTAGCTCAAAGAGTTCAGAAGAGGAACAAGATCCTCAACCTCAGCCCGTGAGGAGATCGACACATGATAGGCGACAACCTAAAAGATGCGGATATTCACTAGAAAGGTTTGGTTATTCATTGTACGATTCTAGTTGTATCTTTGCCTTGATTGCTAACACAGATGAACCTAGGACTAATAGAGAAGCAATGGGTATGTTGTTGGCATTTGCATGAAGATTGCATTGATGAACTATTATGTTGTCATTGATGTCAATTATAACTGGTAATGATGTTGTTTTGCAACCAGTAGGAGACCTAGTGATGGAAACTGGTATTCCTTGAGAAGAAGTGAGATCAACCGGTAATCCTACTTGTTGATGCTCCAAACCCTAGCCAATGGAGCTTGATGAATCAATTGTATTGGTTTATGATCAAATGATGAGCAGTAATGATTATGCCACATATGCATGTTGTATGTGAAGAGTTTCAAATAGTTTTTGGCGCGTAGAGATAACGGTTTTATCTTGGGAATGAGCGAATTCATTGCATGTAATGGAAATCGCATGATGAGTTACATGGATCGATGAAGTGGTGATCAAGGAGAGGTTGAGGTTGTCTTGAATGATGTGCAATGATTTCTATGTAGTCTAATGGTCATACTTGAATCAATTTGTTTGTAATCTCTATGAGATCTTAGGTTTGTGATGTGTTACCGACCTGATGTTTTTCTTATAAGGTCGATGAGTTGTTTTGTTGTAGTGTTGGAAATTTTGGTTAAGTGTAAGAGTTATTGGTTGTCAGACCAAGAGATGTATCTGCAGTATGTGTGAAGGCAGATAGGAGCATGAAAAGGATCTGATCAAGTAGAGTAGTGCTATTTACCAGATCAACAAACCCTTGTTGTTCTCTCATAATTACAACAGTCAAATCCCTTAACCAGGTAAGCTCTAACAAGCTTAGTGTTATCTAAATCCTCTAACTAGGTGATCCATTAGTTTGGATTTCAAATCCTCTACCGAGGTTACTCCTAACAGGGTATTTCTTCTAATAGGGCATTATAGTCAATCCCTTAACCGGGTGGTCCCTAACATGATCTGTTCTTAACAGGATTTATTGTAAAGCTTTAACAGGCTTGGCTCCTAATAGGGCGAACTTCAGAAGAGTTCAGAATACTTGTGGGTATTCATCCCCACTGTGGTTTTTCCCATTTGGGTTTCCACATCAAAATCATTGTGTCAAGTGGTGAATGTTTTCGTGGTTATGTTTGCTATGGTTAATTTTCTTAATTGCTAAATCCACTTATATATGATATGATGACCGACTGTAATCTGAAATCTGCTTTTACTTTTGTCAATAAATTATTTGGATGTTTTGGTCAAATGGTTTGAGAGTTTCAGAGTTGTTTTACTGTTATTCTGATATGAAAGTCAACCAATATACTTGATGGTGATATTGCAATTTTTAGTTCAGTGTTTGAACCAGTCAGTTCTGAGTTTATCTTGAGAGGTTGTTTTTTAGTTTGGAGAAAAGTCTAGTCAGTTTTCTATCTACTGATTCACCCCCCCTCTTAGTAGTTGACCGGATCCTTATTGATTCATCCTACCATCAATTGGTATCAGGGCATTTCAGATCCTCTAGTGTCTAAGCCTTACAGCTTGAGGTAAAGATCTTGAAGAAAAAGATGAAGAAAGAAGGTCTGAAGTTTAATAGGGAAAACTAAAAAATATGGAGTGACAAAATCAAAATCTATATCAAGACTCTAGGAAGTCAATACTGGGAACATGTTGGTACTCAATATGTTGCACCTAGTGGGACTATGTCTAATGATCAAAAGAAAGAGCAACAAGAAAGTAATCAAGCACTGGAGGCCATTATCAGTTCTTTGTCTGATTTAGAGTATGTTGATGTCCATGGTCTAGAGATTGCTTATGAGGTGTGGAAGAAACTTGAGGAAATCTATAGAGGTGATGAGCATGTGAAGATTGCCAAAAAAGAGAGTCTGAGAGGTAAATTTGATGACATGCGGATGGTTAAAGGAGAGAATATACAACAGTATGGTCAGAGGATCAAGGATATAGTTGGTGAGATCAAGAGTGTTGGTGGTAAGGTGTTGAGAACCCTTCTATCGGTCTACGTTATCCGAGTTGCAACCATTCAGGAGCTAAAGTATATTGATAAAACTAAGTTAACTCTTGACTCCATCATTGGTAAGCTTACTACATTTGAATTAAATGGCTATGATGGTAGTGCTCAGAAATCTGAATTTGCATTTAGAGCTTCAGTTTCTAACCCACCTATGAGGAAAAGTAGAGATGTCAGTCACAATTATGAGTCTAGATCCAGTAGAGAAGTTGATAATGAAGACAGTCTGATCCAGTTTGAAGCATTGTTGGCCAAGCGGATACCTCGAGGTACTGGTAAGTATAGAGGTAAATTACCTTTGAAATATTTTGCATGTAACAAAATTGGACACATTGCAGCTAACTGTCCTAATGGTGACAATGAGCATAAGCGTGAGAAGTACAAGAAGTACAAAGGAAAAGGCAAAATGGATCGTCTCATTGCAGTTCATGGTGGTATCACTAATGAGGAATCTGAGGGAGATGCTAATGAAGATATTGTCTTTGTAGCCATTAAAGAGGAGACATCTGATCAGAAGGCATTAGTTTCTCGCATGGATAGTTCTGATGATTGGATCATAGATAGTGGTTGCTCACACCACATGATCGGTGATCGAAGTAAATTTCTTACTTTGAAGGAATTTGATGGAGGAGTTGTGAGATTTGGAAATGTCTCACCCTACATGGTAAAAGGAAAGGGAACCATTTCTCTTAATGGAAAGAGCAGTGCAGATGATGTTTACTGGGCTGAAGGATTAAAGCACAATCTTTTTAAGTGTAGCTCAACTCAATGACAGAGGTTATCCATTGAAATTCAAGAATGGAATGTGAAAAAACTATGGGAGCAAAGGTGAGCAAATTGCAACTGGAAAGCAGACAAATGGTAACCTATTTCACCTGAATCCTAAAGTCAACAACTATTTAATTGCTAAAGTAGATGATAGTTGGCTTTGGCATCGAAGATTTTGTCATATAAATTTTGATAAAATTGTTAAGGTCAATAAGTCCAAGATGGTAAGAGGTTTTCCTCAGTTGGACAAACTGGTGAATGCTTTGTGTAAGGAATATCGGTTAGGAAAGATGACATCCTCAACATTTAGGAGCAAATCTTTTTCAGAAGAAAATTTGTTAGATTTGGTTCATACAGACTTCTGTGGACCAATAAGGATTAAAAATATTCAAGGTGATAGATATTTTATGATCTTCACTGATGATTGCTCAAGAATGATGTGGGTCACATTCTTGAAGGATAAAACAAAAGCCTTTAGTAAGTTCAAGGCATTCGGGGCCTTAGCTAAAAAGGAAAGTGGTAAGAAGATAAAGTGTCTGAGGATTGATCAAGGAGGTGAATTTACTTCAAACGAATTCACTTCACAATGGAATCAAGAGGCAACTTTCTGCATTGGGGACACCACAGTAGAATGGTATTGTAGAGAGGAACAATTGGTCAGTTGTTGAAGCTGCTAGAACAATACTTATACAAGCAAGAGTAGCAAAAACTTTATGGAGAGAAGCTGTCAGCACAACTGTCTACACTATGAACCGGATATTGGTAAAGAGAGGTAAGGATAAAAATCCTTATGAATACTGGTATGGTAGATCACCTAATGTCAATTATTTTAAGATTTTTGGCAGTAAATGTTTTATCAAAAGAGGTGACTATGTTAGTAAGTTTGAGGCTAAAAGTGATGAAGGGATTTTTTTTTGGTTACTCCACCAAGAGTAAGGCCTACAAATGTTACAACAACCGCACATAGAGAATCATTGAAAGTGTTGATGTCTGAGTGGATGAGTGTCCTGAAGTTTTAGGAGAAATTAGTAAGGAAAAGAAGGAAAATGAACCTTGCATTTTGATTTTCGAGCTAGAACCGGTGAAGCTAGAAGTTGGTGAAGTGAATGTTGCAGTACTAGTTCAACCAGAATAGGTAGATTCAGAAGAAGAGGATGAAAGTGAGGAAGAAGAAACTAAAAGGATCATGTCATTCCAACGTATGTGAGACTCAATCATAATCCTGACTATATTATTGGAGATAAAGATGTTGGAGTGTTAACCAGAAGAATAATTAGAGAGAATTATTGCATGATCTCCACTATTGAGCCTAGAACTTCTAAGGAAGCATTTGGAGATGATCACTGGATTAAAGCTATGGAAGAGGGGCTTGACCAGATTGAGAAGAACAATACATGTACCCTAGTACCCAGACTGATGAATAAAAATGTGATAGATACTAAATGGGTATTCAGGAATAAACTGAATGAAGATGGAGAAGTAGTAAAAAACAAAGCTAGATTGGTATGCAAAGGTTATGCACAAGAAGAAGGAGAAGACTATGGTGAGACATTTGCACCAGTTTCTAGATTCAAAGGTGTTAGGACTCTACTTGCATTTGCAGCATGTAAGGGATTCAAAGTATATTAGATGGATGTGAAGTCAACATTTCTAAATGGAATACTGGAAGAAGAAATATACATTAAGCAGCCAGATGGTTATGCTTTGACTGATGCAAAGAATATGGTGTTTAAACTACACAAGGCACTATATGGTTTGAAGCAAGAACTAAGAGCATGGTATGAAAGGCTACATTCACACCTGATGAAGATAGGTTTTCAGAGAACTAGTGAAGACAACAATATATATCTCAAATCTAAAGGAGATAAGATACTGGTTAGTGAAGTGTTTGTAGATGATATCATATTTGGAGGCAATGATGACATGAGTGATGACTTTGCAAATGAGATGAAAAGTGAATTTGAAATGTCTCTAGTAGGAGACATATAATTCTTCATAGGTTTGCAAATTCAGTAGATGAAGAGTGGTATTTTTATCATACAGTCTAAGTATGTGAAAGAGGTATTGAAGACATATGGAATGAGTGACTGCAAACCAGTTGGGACACCAATGGTTATAGGTTGTAAACTGTCTAAGGAGGATGATGTCGCATTTGTTGATAAAAAGGAGTACAGATCAATGATAGGGAAACCACATTATATTGTTCACATCAGACCGGATATTGCTCATGTAGTTGGTTTAGTTGCTAGTTTTTAGAAGAATCCAAAGGAGACACACTTGATAGCAACCAAAAGGATATTCAGATATTTAAAAGGTACTACTGACTATGGATTATGGTATCCATATGTAGGTAACTTTGATTTGAAGGTTTATACAGATGTAGACTAGGCAGGTAATGTTGATGATAGGAAGAGCACAACCGGTGGTGCATTCTTTCTTGGAGGAAGACTTGTATCATGGAGCAGCAAGAAGAAGAGTTATATATCATAATCCACTATAGAAGTTGAATATGTTGCAGTGTATATGAATTGTACCTAGGCAATCTCGATGAAATACATTCTGGAAGGATTCAAGCTGAAGATTACAGATCCAGTAAAGTTTATGTGACAACACAAGTGCAATAAATATTTCAAAGAACCTGGTGTTGCATGCTAGAACCAAGCATATTGAGCTGAAATATCATTTCTTGAGAGAGAAAGTGCAGAGTAAAGATGTGTTGTTGGAACATGTATCTACTAAGGAGCAACTAGCAGATATCTTTACTAAACCTCTTCCTAAGACTAATTTTGAGTATCTTAGAGGTCAGCTAGGGGTTGTGCCCCTACATGAAGTCAATTGAGCAGATGTCGAATAAATAAATCCCAAAGCTAATTGAAGAATCTTGTAGAAGGATTGGTGTAGAGTGGAGTTATACCATAAGGAGAGCATCAAGTTGCAGTTTGTTGATGCAGAACAGTGAAGTATGACACTGCATGTTTTACTTTCACTTTGGCATTGTTGTCAAAGGGGGATAAGAATTGTATGATTGGCAGAGAGAAGATCTGTAGCCAGTTACTAGCTAACGACATGGAGACACAGTTGAAGGAGAGTACATTGTAAAATGTAAACCAGGATTCCTATTCACAATCATAACAATCAAGGGTATTGATACTTGTATTGTCATCAATGCCAAAGGGGGAGATTGTTGGCATTTGCATGAAGATTGCATTGACGAACTATATTGTTGTCATTGATGTCAATTATAATTGGTAATGATGTTGTAATGATGTTGTTTTGTAACCGGTAGGAGAGCTAGTGATGGAAACCGGTATAACTTGAGAAGAAGTGAGATCAACTAGTAACCCTACCTATTGATGTGCTAAACCCTAACCGATGGAGCTTGGTGACTTGGTTGTATTAGTTTATGATCAAATGATGAGCGGTAACGATTATGCCACATATGTATGTTGCATGTGAAGAGTTTCAAATGGTTTTTGGTGTATAGAGATAACGATTTTATCTTGGGAATGAGTGAGTTCATTGCATGTAATGGAAACTGCGTGATGAGTTACAGGGATTGATGAAGCGGTGATCAAGGAGCGGTCGAGGTTGTCTTGAATGATGTGCAATGATTGATATGTAATCCAATGGTCACACTTGAACCAATTTGTTTGTAATCTCTACGAGATCTTAGCTTTGTGATGTGTTACCGACCTGATGTTTTTCTTATAAGGTCGATGAGTTGTTTTGTTGTAGTGTTGGCAATTTTGGTTAAGCGTAAGAGTGATTGGTTGCCGAACTAGGAGATGTATCTGCAGTATGTGTGAAGGCAGATAGGAGCATGAAAAGGATTTGATCAAGAAAAGTAGTGATATTTACTAGATCAACAAACCACTGTTGTTCTCTCACAATTACAACAGTCAAATCCCTTAACTGGGTAAGATCTAACAAGCTTAGTGTTATCTAAATCCTCTAACCAGGTGATCCATTAGCTTGGATTTCAAACCCTCTACCGAGGTTACTCCTAATAGGGTATTGCTTCTAATAGGGTATTATAGTCAATCCCTTAACCGGGTGGTCCCTAATAGGATTTGTTCTTAACAGGACTTATTGTAAAGCTTTAACAGGTTTGGCTCCTAACAGGCGAACTTCAGAAGAGTTAAGAATACTTGTGGGTATTCATCCCCACCATGGCTTTTCCCATTTGGGTTTCCACATCAAAATCATTGTGTCAAGTGGTGAATGTTTTTGTGGTTATGTTTGCTATGGTTAATTTTATTAACTGCTAAATCCACTTAGATATGATATGATGACTGGCTGTAATCTGAAATCTGCTTTTACTTTTGCCAATAAAGTATTTGGATGTTTTGGTCAAATGGTTTGAGAGTTTCAGAGTTGTTTTACTATTATTCTAATATGACAGTCAACCGGTATACTTGACAGTGATATTGCAATTTGTAGTTCAGTGTTTGAACTAGTCAATTCTGAGTTTGTCTTGAGAGGCTGTTTTTGAGTTTGGAGAAAAGTCTAGTTATTTTTCTATCTACTGATTCAACCCCCCCTCTCAGTAGTTGACCGGATCCTTATTGATTCATCATACCATCATATGCATGATGCAAATTCCTGGATGGAAGTCATGAATGAAGAGATGGTTGAATTAAAGAAGAATGTGACTTGGGATCTGATACCAATGCTTGAGGGACGTAAACGTGTTGGTTGTAAATGGATGTTCAAGAAGAAACTGGGTCTCGATGGTAGTGTTGAAAAGTACAAGGCACGGTTTCTCGCAAAGAGATATTCCCAGGTGGAGGGAATTGACTATGGGGAGATATTGTCTCATGTAGCTAAGCTAACATCCATTCGGCTTTTGTTATCTCTCACAATAGCTCATGATTTGAATGTTGAGTAGATGCATGTGAATACAACTTTCTTTCATGGTGATTTGGAGGAGGAGATTTACATGTCACAACCAGAGCACTTTGTGGAGAAAGGTAAAGAGAATCTGGTATGTAAAATGAAGAAATCTCTTTATGGTTTTAAGAAATCTCCTAGGATGTGGTACTAGAAATTTGACACCTATGTGTTGCCACTGTGATTTCTGAGATCTAAATCTAACCGTTGTGTTTATTATAAAGTTGAAAATGGTCATATTCTCATTATTGTCCTATACGTGGATGATATGTTGTTCATTGGTAATGGGAAGAGAATGATTTCAAATTTGAAGCCTCAGTTGTTAGCACAGTTTGAGATTAAAGATTTCAGTGCAACAAGGTATACTCTGGGAATGGAGATCACAAGAGATAGAGCTCACAAAAAGATTTGATTAGCTAGAGAAAGTATCTGAACTCTGTGTTGGAGAGATTCAACATGATAGATTGCAGATAGTTAGTTGTTCCTATTCTACAAGAGACGAAGCTATCTATGGAAGACTGTCCAATGTCTCCTACTGAGATGGAGGACATGACTAAAGTTCCTTATGCAAGTGTTGTTGGTAGCATGATGTATGTGTGGGCAAGAAAATACAGGAAACCATGTAAAGCTAGACACATTCACAACAAGGTCATCAAACGAAGCATAAATGAAATAAACAAATGAACAATCAAACCATCAAAGCTCCTTTGACGAAGGCCTCGCTACTCCTTTCTTCTCTAATTGTGCGGGTATGTTGGCTCAATCCCTTATGGACTCAAACGAATCAAGGACGAATGATGATTGAGAATACTAGAATCTATGAAAATGAAAGCAAGGGTATGAAAATGATCGCATATGTCAAGTGTTTGAAGTGTCCAATAAGAGGAAAATGACTCAAATTTATAGAGGAAGAAGATTAGAATGGATGGTTGGAATCACAAAATGGTCAACAACTAATGTTAGTCAAGAGGAAGAGTTAATTGGAGGTAAATGGGAAACCTTCATTTTTGAACAAAAAGCAAAAAGAGAAACTTTCATTTTCAAATGGAAAGCGAAGTGAGGTGCTTTTCGAAAGGTAGAAGAGTTGAGTGAAGAAAGGAAATGAGGTGGAAATTAATAATTATTAATTATTAATTTTCTCAGGCCAAAGCATGCACCTGTGTCACACTTTGGGCCAACAAGGGGTAGTTCGGCCAGACTACTCGGGGGGTTTGTGGCGCTTGTTTGGTGCCTTTGTGGCTGTAAGAGTCCGGCCAAACTATCAGCTTTATAAACCAAAAATTTGGCCGACCCCCCTTGTTTGCACCTTGAGGAGATTTGGGAGTTCGACTGGACTACCTAAGTAGCTTATTCCCAACCCCCAATTTTCCAGGTAGATTCATTTTTTTGCTTTTTTTTTTGTTTTGTATTTATAATTTAAAAAATTAATATATTTATTGTTATAATTTTTTATTTTGTATTTTATTGATTTTCTGAAAAAATTTAGAATTAAAACATTAGAAAATTTTTGAAAAAAATATACACATATACCTATTAAATTAAAAAAAAAAATCATTTTCTCATTACCCTTACATATAAACCATAAAAAATTATAATTTTTACACTACATATAAAATAATAAATCCTCGTAGTCGTAGAAAGACATAGACACATACACCTACACCCACACCCACACACAGACTCACATGCATACATATGCTGTCATGCCCCCCTAGGGAACCCAGTAGGACAAGAACAAAAGTTCCAAAATATGCTAAATTTTTTTTTTTTAATATAACATACATCTACCACCTCTAGAAAGTAAACATACTTAATGCCCTTACAGGTTCCCTTTAATGTTCATCAACATAATTGAAAGATATAACAGGTTAACACATAACATAATGTGCATAAAATAAACATACAATGATCTTCTTAATTATGAGCATGATATAATATTTCACAACACATTAACTTTACTATCTATTGAATATGCTACAAGGCTTTTATCATTTCATTTGAGACCAAAGTAAAAGTACATAACAATCCCATTCCCACTATAGAATGAATAACTATCCTTTGCATCATTTTCCCCTTGATTATTATTTACAACATCCATACAATTAATACTTTTCATTTGATAACAACATATCTAATAATGCAATTGCAATTTCTATTAATGTCTTCTACTCAATTTTCATAACAACACAATAAGATCATAAAGGGATAGGTTAGGAAGGGTAACATAACTTTTAAAAACATTGTTTCAAATACAATGTAGTCATCCCTTATCATAGTTCCTATAAACTACCCTCCCTTTTACAATGCTTTTCATAAAATTACATGTTTATTATGAGGCCATTCATGGCTTACAAATAATCTTTACAATATTTGAATGTACTAGCTCAAAAGAAAGGTCTTCAACATCTTCAATCAAGGATCAAGAAGCATCATCAAAAGAGATCACGACTACACCTCGAAAAATATTTACCACCCAACCACGTGGAACCACAAAGGTCCACTCCCTCATGCTAGGAGATAAAACCAAGGTCCATGCAAGTACTAGGGCAATACTAAGGCCATGAGACATGTTTCCCCAAAAAAGTAAACAAGAACCACATATCACATAACAATATCAAATAATATCACAAGAGAGAGAGAGAACCAGAACACCTACTAGGTGGGTGTCATCATATAGCCTTAATGTCGGGATCCACCCTGCCTACCATGTACCA